>NC_092178.1:1719870-1772370 GCF_045791955.1 Oncorhynchus clarkii lewisi
AGGGCGAGGCCCAGAGGTATTTTGACCATGTTACTAACCCCTCTCTCTCTCTCTCTCCTCCCTCAGGTAGAGAGCACGGCGGAGGGCGAGGCCCAGAGGTATTTTGACCACGCTCTGACCCTCAGGAACACCATCCTGTTTCTCCGCTACAACAAGGAACTAACCACCGACCAGGACCCAGACCTGCCTAACAACGGTAACTAGCAACACAGCTTATACCCTTTTTCTTCAGTTAAGAAGCAATAACATAATGCTCACACCCTGTTCTGTGTGTTAAAAGTAGTTAGAATTCAAAATAAAAGTTGTTGGAAAAGTTCTGAGATATTTTGTATGCAATGGTATAATAACACTGAACAACTATATAAACACAGCATGTAAAGTGTTGGTCCCATGTTCCCATACAGACAAAAAGCTTATTTCTCTCAAATGTTGTGCACAACCTTGTTTACATCCCTGTTAGTGAGTGTTTCTCCTTTGACAAGATAATCCATCCACCTGACAGGTGTGGCATATCATTAAAAAGCTGATTAAACAGCATGATCATTACACAGTTGCACCTTGTGCTGGGGACAATAATAAGCCACCCTAAAATGTTCAGTTTTGTAACACAACACAATGCTGCAGATGTGGCAAGTTTTGAGGTAGCTTGCAATTGGCATGCTGACTGCAGGAATGTCCACCAGAGCTGTTGCCAGAGAATTGAATGTTCATTTCTCTACCTTAAGTCATCGTTTTTGAGAAGTTGGCATGACGTCCAACCGGCCTCACAACCTCAGACCACGTGTATGGCGTGGTGTGGGCGAGCGATTTGCTGATGTCAACGTGAACAGAGTGCCCCATTACTACGGTGGTGGGGTTATGGTATGGGCAGGCATAAACTAGGGACAACGAACACAATTGGATTTTATCCATGGTAATTTGAATGTTGAGATACCGTGATGAGATCCTGAGGCCCATTGTCGTTGCATTTATCCTCCATCACCTCATGTTTCAGCATGATAATGCACGACTCCATGTCGCAAGGATCTGTACACAATTCCTGGAAGCTGAAAATGTCCCAGTTCTTCCATGGCCTGTATACTCACCAGACATGTCACCCATTGAGCATGTTCGGGATGCTCTGGACCGATGTGTATGACAGCATGTCCCAGTTCCCGCCAATATCCAGCAACTTTAAAGCCACTAAAGAGGAGTGGGACAACATTCCACAGGCCACAATCAACAGCCTGATCAACTCTATGTGAAGGAGATGTGTCACGCTGCATGAGGCATATGGTCACACCAGACACTGACTGGTTTTCTGATCCACTCCCCTACCTTTTATTTAAAGGTATCTGTGACCAACAGATGCATATCTGTATTCCCAGTCATGTTAATTCCATAGATTAGGGCCGAATGGATTTATTGAACTGTATTTCCTCATATGAACTGTAGCTCAGTCAAATCTTTGAACTTGTTGCATTTTGCACTTACATTTTTATTCAGTATAGGTAGTAGTTTTAACATCCTGTCTAGTTATTAGTGTTTTTATAGGTAGTAGTTTTAACATCCCGTCTAGTTATTAGTGTTTTTATAGATAGTAGTTTTAACATCCTGTCTAGTTATTAGTGTTTTTATAGGTAGTAGTTTTAACATCCTGTCTAGTTATTAGTGTTTTTATAGATAGTAGTTTTAACATCCTGTCTAGTTATTAGTGTTTTTATAGATAGTAGTTTTAACATCCTGTCTAGTTATTAGTGTTTTTATAGATAGTAGTTTTAACATCCTGTCTAGTTATTAGTGTTTTTATAGGTAGTAGTTTTAACATCCTGTCTAGTTAGTAGTTTTAACATCCTGTCTAGTTATTAGTGTTTTTATAGATAGTAGTTTTAACATCCTGTCTAGTTATTAGTGTTTTTATAGATAGTAGTTTTAACATCCTGTCTAGTTATTAGTGTTTTTATAGATAGTAGTTTTAACATCCTGTCTAGTTATTAGTGTTTTTATAGATATTAGTTGTAACATCCTGTCTAGTTATTAGTGTTTTTATAGATAGTAGTTTTAACATCCTGTCTAGTTATTAGTGTTTTTATAGATAGTAGTTTTAACATCCTGTCTAGTTATTAGTGTTTTTATAGGTAGTATTTTTAACATCCTGTCTAGTTATTAGTGTTTTTATAGATATTAGTTTTAACATCCTGTCTAGTTATTAGTGTTTTTATAGATATTAGTTTTAACATCCTGTCTAGTTATTAGTGTTTTTATAGGTAGTAGTTTTAACATCCTGTCTAGTTATTAGTGTTTTTATAGATAGTAGTTTTAACATCCTGTCTAGTTATTAGTGTTTTTATAGATAGTAGTTTTAACATCCTGTCTATTTATTAGTGTTTTTATAGATAGTAGTTTTAACATCCTGTCTAGTTATTAGTGTTTTTATAGATAGTAGTTTTAACATCCCGTCTAGTTATTAGTGTTTTTATAGATAGTAGTTTTAACATCCCGTCTAGTTATTAGTGTTTTTATAGATAGTAGTTTTAACATCCCGTCTAGTTATTAGTGTTTTTATAGATAGTAGTTTTAACATCCTGTCTAGTTATTAGTGTTTTTATAGATAGTAGTTTTAACATCCCGTCTAGTTATTAGTGTTTTTATAGATAGTAGTTTTAACATCCCGTCTAGTTATTAGTGTTTTTATAGATAGTAGTTTTAACATCCTGTCTAGTTATTAGTGTTTTTATAGATAGTAGTTTTAACATCCTGTCTGGTTATTAGTGTTTTTGGTGTGTTTTTGTTTGGGGGTGTTGGGTGCTTTAATCAAGGGAAGTTTATTGATATTCACTTATTGTGAATATTTATTTTTCAGTGTAAATGAAATACTCCAGCCAACAGAACTGAGTGTGTAATATAATATAATACTCCAGCCAACAGAACTGAGTGTGTAATATAATATAATACTCCAGCCAACAGAACTGAGTGTGTAATATAATATAATACTCCAGCCAACAGAACTGAGTGTGTAATATAATATAATACTCCAGCCAACAGAACTGAGTGTGATGAAAACAACATCCAGACTCTAAATTCAGAATCAACAGACCTTCTGTTTGTGTTTATAGTGCTGCTGTATGTGGTTAATCTCTGTGTGACACGTCCGTCAGGGTTTTGGTTAATCTCTGTGTGCGACTCTCATGGTCCAAACATACCAAGATGGTCGTGAAGAGGGCACTTTAAAACCTTTTCCACCTCAAGAGACTAAAAAGATTTGGCATTGGTCCCCAGATCCTCAAAATGTTCTTTAGCTCCACCGTCAAGAGCATCCTGGCATCTGACTGTAAGGCGCTACAGAGGGTAGTGCGAACAGCCCAGTACATCACTGGGGCCAAGCTTCCTGCCATCCAGGACCTATATAATAGGCGGTATCAGAGGAAAGCCCAGAAAATTGTCAGAGACTCCAGTCACCCAAGTTATAGACTGTTTTCTCTGCTACCGCACGGCAAGAGGTACCGGAGCGCCAAGTCTAGGACCAAAAGTCTCCTTAACACCTGCTACCCCCAAGCCATTAGACTGCTGAACAATTCATAAAAATCGGTACCAGACAATTTACATTGACCCCCCCCTTCCCTTTTGTACACTGCTGCTACTCACTGTTTATAATCTATGCATAGTCACTTCACCCCCATCTACATGTACAGATTACCTCAACTAACCTGTACCCCTCCACATTGACTTGGTACCGGTACCCCCTGTATATAGCCTCCACATTGACTCTGTACCGGTGCCCCCTGTATATAGCCTCCACATTGACTCTGTACCGGTACCCCCTGTATATAGCCTCCACATTGACTCTGTACCGGTACCCCCTGTATATAGCCTCCACATTGACTCTGTACCGGTACCCCCTGTATATAGCCTCCAGATTGACTCTGTACCGGTACCCCCTGTATATAGCCTCCAGATTGACTCTGTACCGGTACACCCTGTATATAGCCTCCGCATTGACTCTGTACCGGTACCCCCTGTATATAGCCTCCAGATTGACTCTGTACCGGTACACCCTGTATATAGCCTCCACATTGACTCTGTACCGTAACACCCTGTATATAGCCTCCACATTGACTCTGTACTGGTACTCCCTGTATAAAGCCTCCACATTGACTCTGTACCGGTACCACCTGTATAAAGTCTCCACATTGACTCTGTACCGGTACCCCCTGTATATAGCCTCCACACTGACTTGGTACCTGTACCCCCTGTATATAGCCTCCACATTGACTCTGTACCGGTACCCCCTGTATATAGCCTCCACATTGACTCTGTACCGGTACCCCCTGTATATAGCCTCCACATTGACTCTGTACCAGTAGCCCCTGTATATAGCCTCCACATTGACTCTGTACCAGTAGCCCCTGTATATAGCCTCCACATTGACTCTGTACCGGTACCCCCTGTATATAGCCTCCACATTGACTCTGTACCGGTACCCCCTGTATATAGCCTCCACATTGACTCTGTACCGGTACCCCCTGTATATAGCCTCCACATTGACTCTGTACCAGTAGCCCCTGTATATAGCCTCCACATTGACTCTGTACCAGTAGCCCCTGTATATAGCCTCCACATTGACTCTGTACCGTAAAACCCTGTATATAGCCTCCACTTTGACTCTGTACTGGTACCCCCTGTATATAGCCTCCACATTGACTCTGTACTGGTACCCCCTGTATATAGCCTCCACATTGACTCTGTACCAGTAGCCCCTGTATATAGCCTCCACATTGACTCTGCACCAGTACCCCCTGTATATAGCCTCCACATTGACTCTATACCAGTACCCCCTTTATATAGCCTCCACATTGACTCTGTACTGGTACCCCCTGTATATAGCCTCCACATTGACTCTGCACCAGTACCCCCTGTATATAGCCTCCACATTGACTCTATACCAGTACCCCCTTTATATAGCCTCCACATTGACTCTGTACTGGTACCCCCTGTATATAGCCTCCACATTGACTCTGTACTGGTACCCCTGTATATTGCCTCCACATTGACTCTGTACCGTAAAACCCTGTATATAGCCTCCACATTGACTCTGTACCGGTACCCCCTGTATATAGCCTCCACATTGACTCTGTACCAGTAGCCCCTGTGTATAGTCTCCACATTGACTCTGTACCAGTACCCCCTGTATATAGCCTCCACATTGACTCTGTACTGGTACCCCCTGTATATAGTCTCCACATTGACTCTGTACTGTTACCCCCTGTATATAGCCTCCACATTGACTCTGTAACGGTACCCCCTGTATATAGTCTCCACATTGACTCTGTAACGGTACCCCCTGTATATAGTCTCCACATTGACTCTGTACTGGTACCCCCTGTATATAGTCTCCACATTGACTCTGTACTGGTACCCCCTGTATATAGCCTCCACATTGACTCTGTACTGGTACCCCCCTGTATATAGCCTCCACATTGACTCTGTACTGGTACCCCCTGTATATAGCCTCCACATTGACTCTGTACTGGTACCCCCCTGTATATAGCCTCCACATTGACTCTGTATTGGTACCCCCTGTATATAGCCTCCACATTGACTCTGTACTAGTAGCCCCTGTGTATAGCCTCCACATTGACTCTGTACTGGTACCCCCTGTATAAAACCTCGGTATTGTTATGTTACTTTTTTTTTTTTTTTAAACGTGAAAACTTTTTTGATTTGACACGTCCGTCAGGGTTCTGGTTAGCCGGTAATAAGCTTTGGCCGATCCAAAAATAGAAATGCCGATGAATAAAATTGGTACTGGCCAATTGTCCAGGTGAAAAATAAAAAAATACCATTGTGAAATAATGTTTAAATTTGATGGAAATTCCAGTCAATGTAAATCAATTTAACTGGTCATGCTCATCGGTTAATAGGAACATTTGCATAATTTAGTGTAATTATATTGTCTCATGCGTACAGTATATTCGTTATGTATCTTATCACACGGGTACAGCACACAGATACAGAGCCTTGGAGCAGGAAATATGTCAGACAGCAGGAGAGCTGTTGCTACAGCATCTCAAACAGCAACGGAAGGCAGGCTTCCTCAGCGCGTCACACACCACTTTGCAATGAGCTGGAGGCAGTATGCATTTAGTTTAGTTGGAAACCTGAAAGTTTTACTACATATTATGAGACATGTCTTACAACATTGCTTCAAAGTAGCCTAGCTACTCGCCTATTGGTGCTAGTTGATGCTAGTTGATGATAATCCTAGTCATATTAATAACCCATGATAATCCCAGTCATATTAATAACCCATGATAATCCTAGTCATATTTGTAACCCATGATAATCCTAGTCATATTAGTAACCCATGATAATCCCAGTCATATTAGTAACCCATGATAATCCTAGTCATATTAGTAACCCAAGATAATCCTAGTCATATTTGTAACCCATGATAATCCTAGTCATATTTGTAACCCATGATAATCCTAGTCATATTTGTAACCCATGATAATCCTAGTCATATTTGTAACCCATGATAATCCTAGTCATATTAGTAACCATGATAATCCCAGTCATATTTGTAACCCATGATAATCCCAGTCATATTTGTAACCCATGATAATCCCAGTCATATTTGTAACCCATGATAATCCTAGTCATATTATCAACCCATGATAATCCCAGTCATATTAACAACACATGCTAGTTGATGATAATCCCAGTCATATTAACAACCCATGCTAGTTGTTGATAGTCCCAGTCATATGAACAACCCATGCTAGTTGTTGATAATCCCAGTCATATTAACAACCCATGCTAGTTGATGATAATCCCAGTCATATTAACAACCCATGCTAGTTGATGATAATCCTAGTCATATTAACAACCCATGCTAGTTGATGATAATCCTAGTCATATTAACAACCCATGCTAGTTGTTGATAATCTTAGTCATATTATCAACCCATGATAATCCCAGTCATATTAACATACCATGATAATCCTAGTCATATTAACAACCCATGCTTGTTGTTAATAATCCTAGTAATATTAGTAAAGTCTGCTAGTTGTTGATAATCCCAGTCATGTTAACAACCCATGCTAGTTGTTGATAATCCTAGGCACATTATCAACCCATGATTACCCCATGATAATACTAGTCATATTAACAACCCATGGTAGTTGTTGATAATCCCAGTCATATTAACAACCCATGATAGTTGATAATCCCAGTCATATTAACAACCCATGATAGTTGATAATCCCAGTCATATTAACAACCCATGCTAGTTGTTGATAATCCCAGTCATATTAACAACCCATTATAGTTGATAATCCCAGTCATATTAACAACCCATGCTAGTTGTTGACAATCCCAGTCATATTAACAACCCATGCTAGTTGTTGATAATCCCAGTCATATTAACAACCCATGTTAGTTGTTGATAATCCCAGTCTTATTATCAACCCATGATAGTTGATGCTAATCCCAGTCATATTAACAACCCATGATAGTTGATGATAATCCCAGTCATATTAACAACCCATGCTAGTTGTTGATAATCCCAGTCATATTAACAACCCACGCTAGTTGTTGATAATCCCAGTCATATTAACAACCCATGATAATCCCAGTCATATTAACAACCCATGATAATTCCAGTCATATTAACACATGATAGTTGATGCATCTTTAGATTTCTGCTCTTCATACATTTCTAACAGTGTTTTCCTGCTAATTGCATAATGGAAGGAACATTTGTATATGTGGCCTGCTGCCTTGTGCACATTGCTGCGCTTTATAATGAAATAATAGTTAATCAACCTCATTATCTAAATGTTCTGAGCTGTTGTATCAGACTCATTGCTTTTTAATGTTGTGTTTTTTATGAAGTCTAGGCCTACTGGTTGATTGAATTTGGGATTTATCTCCTACAACTGTCCCAGAGTCTGTTTGTTTCTTTGTCGCACAGAATGACAAGCTGGCCAATAGAATAGGTTCACTTTTCTGCTATAGCAGATTGACAGACTAGTGATTTGGCTGTTCGTTACTCATCTTGTTGGCTGAGGAAAAGTAAATGTGGACGGCGCGTTCAAATTCACTTCAGAGTTCGTAAAGAAGACACGCGCTTCGTTGCATCCTGGACTAGCATTTTCTGCTAATATGAATTACCATGATCTAAATGTGATTTCTGAACACCGTGGGTGGACGCCCTAATCAGGTTCCACACCCAATGCATATGGTTCCAGTACATTTCTCAAAATGTCCTCATTAAAAAGCTGCCGGTCAAATGACTGACCCCACATTTTCCTAACAGAATCCCTGACGTCTGTGTATGTGTGTGGTGTCTGTGTGTTGTCTTTGTCCGTGTGTGTGTGTGTGTGTGGTGTCTTCGTCCGTGTGTGTGTGTGTTGTCTTCGTCCGTGAGTGTGTGTGCTGTGTCTGTGTGTTGTCTTTGTCCGTGTGTGTGTGTGTGTGTGTGTGTGTGTGTGTGTGTGTGTGTGTGTGTGTGTGTGTGTGTGTGTGTGTGTGTGTGTATGTATGTATGTATGTATGTATGTATGTATGTATGTATTGTCTTGGTCCTTGTGTGTGATTGACCCCCCCAGGCCTCCCCCTGGATATGCTCCGCTGTGAGAGTCTGCTGGGTCTAGACCAGGCCACCTGCAGCCGTGTCCTCAACAAGAACTACAAACTACTGGTCTCCATGGCACCGCTCAGCAACGAGATACGACCTATCAGCAGCTGCACGCCTCAGGTACACACTGGTCAAACTTCACAGACCGCAGGCAACACTGGCTGCTCCTCTGTGACTGACTAGGGCCTGTTGAGATTGTGTGTGTGCGTGCGAGCACTGGTCACCTGCTCTAAGACTGCTCCAGAACACACACACAACAGGTCTGGGGATTCACACTCAGTCAGACTGGAAAGCAGTTTGTCCTGGACAGGCTCCAGTCTGACTGACAGGGTGAACAACTACAGTGCCCTTGGCATTTTTCCTATTTTGTTGCCTTACAACCTGGAATTAAAATAGATTTTTTGGGGGGTTTGTATCATTTGATACACACAACATGCCTACCACTTTGAAGATGCAAAATATGTTTTATTGTGAAACAAACAAGAAAAAAACTTTTCACCCTCCCAAAGTCAATACTTTGTAGAGCCAGCTTTTGCAGCAATTCAAGCTGCAAGTCTCTTGGGGTATGTCTCTATAAATTTGGCATATCTAGCCACTGGATGAGTTCCGCTGGTGTACAGAGATCTTTAAGTCATACCACAGATTCTCAATTGGATTGAGGTCTGGCTTTGACGAGGCCATTCCAAGACATTTAAATGTTTCCCCTTAAACCACTCGAGTGTTGCTTCAGCAGTATGTTTAGGGTCATTGTCCTGCTGGAAGGTGAACCTCCGTCCCAGTCTCAAATCTCTGGAAGACTGAAACAGGTTTCCCTCAAGAATAATGCTGCCACGACGCAAACGTTTGCTTATTTTCTTCTTTAAGCAATGCCTTTTTTCTGGCCACTCTTCTGTAAAGCCCAGCTCTGTGGAGTGTACAGCTTCAAGTGGTCCTATGGACAGATACTCCAATCTCTCTGCTGTGGAGCTTTGCACCTCCTTCAGGGTTATCTTTGGTCTCTTTGTTGCCTCTCTGATTAATGCCCTCTTTGCCTGGTCCGTGAGTTTTGGTGGGCGGCCTTCTCTTGGCAGGTTGGTGCCATATTCTTTCCATTTTTTTGTAATGAATTTATGTTCAAAGTTTCTGATGTTTTTCAATAACCCAACCCTGATCTGTACTTCTCCACAATTTTGTCCCTGACCTGTTTGGAGAGCTCCTTGTTCTTCATGGTGCCACTTGCTTAGTGGTGTTGTAGACTCTGGGGCCTAACAGAACAGGTCTGTATACACTGAGATCATGTGACAGATCATGTGACACTTAGATTGCACACAGGTGGACTTTATTTAACTAGTAATGTGACTTCTGAAGGTAATTGGTTGCACCAGATCTTATTTAGGGGCTTCATAGCAAAGGGGTGAATACATATGAACGCACCACTTTTCCGTTTTTAATATATATATAGCTACAGAACTATACAGCTACAGAGCTATACAGCTACAGAACTATACAGCTACAGAACTATACAGCTACAGCTATAGAACTATACAACTATAGAGCTACAGAACTATACAGCTACAGAACTATACAGCTGCAGAACTATACAACTACAGAACTGTACAGCTATACAGCTACAGAACTATACAGCTACAGAGCTATACAGCTACAGCTATAGAACTATACAACTATAGAGCTACAGAACTATACAGCTACAGAACTATACAGCTGCAGAACTATACAACTACAGAACTGTACAGCTATACAGCTACAGAACTATACAGCTACAGAGCTATACAGCTACAGCTATAGAACTATACAACTATAGAGCTACAGAACTATACAGCTACAGAACTATACAGCTGCAGAACTATACAACTACAGAACTGTACAGCTATACAGCTACAGAACTATACAGCTACAGAACTATACAGCTACAGAGCTATACAGCTACAGCTATAGAACTATACAACTATAGAGCTACAGAACTATACAGCTACAGAACTATACAACTACAGAACTGTACAGCTATACAGCTACAGAACTATACAGCTACAGAGCTATACAGCTACAGCTATAGAACTATACAACTACAGAACTGTACAGCTATACAGCTACAGAACTATACAGCTACAGCTATAGAACTATACAACTATAGAGCTACAGAACTATACAGCTACAGAACTATACAACTACAGCTACAGAACTATACAGCTACAGAACTATACAGCTACAGAACTATACAGCTACAGAACTATACAGCTACAGAACTATACAGCTACAGAACTATACAGCAACAGAACTATACAGCTACAGAACTATACAGCTACAGAACTATACAGCTACAGAACTATACAGCTACAGAACTATACAGCTACAGAACTATACAGCTATACAGCTACAGAACTATACAGCTACAGAACTATACAGCTACAGAACTATACAGCTATACAGCTACACAACTGTACAACTACACAACTATACAACTGTACAAATATTCAACTTTTCAACTATACAACTACAGGCTAACTTCTGTTTGTTTTTCCAAGTATGCCTCTCTCCCCTGGCCTGTAGTCTGGGTCGAAGCAATCTCAGTGCTCGCTGCCCAGTACAGACAAACACACAACACACACACAGACACTACAACCACAACACACACACAGACACTACAACCACAACACACACACAGACACTACAACCACAACACACACACAGACACTACAACCACAACACACACGTAGACACTACAACCACAACACACACACAGACACTACAACCACAACACACACACAGACACTACAACCACAACACACACACAGACACTACAACCACAACACACACAGACACTACAACCACAACCACAACGCACACAGACACTACAACCACAACACACGCAGACACTACAACCACAACACACACAGACACTACAACCACAACACACACAGACACTACAACCACAACACACACAGACACTACAACCACAACACACACAGACACTACAACCACAACACACACAGACACTACAACCACAACACACACAGACACTACAACCACAACACACACAGACACTACAACCACAACACACACAGACACTACAACCACAACACACACAGACACTACAACCACAACACACACAGACACTACAACCACAACACACACAGACACTACAACCACAACACACACAGACACTACAACCACAACACACGCAGACACTACAACCACAACACACACAGACACTACAACCACAACACACGCAGACACTACAACCACAACACACACAGACACTACAACCACAACACACACAGACACTACAACCACAATACACACAGACACTACAACCACAACACACACAGACACTACAACCACAACACACACAGACACTACAACCACAATACACACAGACACTACAACCACAACACACACAGACACTACAACCACAACACACACAGACACTACAACCACAACACACACAGACACTACAATCACAACACACACAGACACTACAACCACAACACACGCAGACACTACAACCACAACACACGTAGACACTACAACCACAACACACGTAGACACTACAACCACAACACACGTAGACACTACAACCACAACACACACAGACACTACAACCACAATACACACAGACACTACAACCACAACACACACAGACACTACAACCACAACACACACAGACACTACAACCACAACACACACAGACACTACAACCACAACACACAGACACTACAACCACAACACACACAGACACTACAACCACAACACACACAGACACTACAACCACAACACACACAGACACTACAACCACAACACACGCAGACACTACAACCACAACACACACAGACACTACAACCACAATACACACAGGCACTACAACCACAACACACACAGACACTACAACCACAACACACACGCAGACACTACAACCACAACACACACGCAGACACTACAACCACAACACACACAGACACTACAACCACAACACACACACAGACACTACAACCACAACACACGCAGACACTACAACCACAACACACGTAGACACTACAACCACAACCACAACACACACACAGACACTACAACCACAACCACAACACACGTAGACACTACAACCACAACCACAACACACACACAGACACTACAACCACAACCACAACACACACACAGACACTACAACCACAACCACAACACACGTAGACACTACAACCACAACACACACAGACACTACAACCACAACCACAACACACGTAGACACTACAACCACAACCACAACACACACAGACACTACAACCACAACACACACACAGACACTACAACCACAACACACACACAGACACTACAACCACAACACACACAGACACTACAACCACAACACACACAGACACTACAACCACAACACACACACAGACACTACAACCACAACACACACACAGACACTACAACCACAACACACACAGACACTACAACCACAACACACGCAGACACTACAACCACAACACACACAGACACTACAACCACAACACACACAGACACTACAACCACAACACACACAGACACTACAACCACAACACACACAGACACTACAACCACAACACACACAGACACTACAACCACAACACACACAGACACTACAACCACAATACACACAGACACTACAACCACAACACACGCAGACACTACAACCACAACACACACAGACACTACAACCACAACCACAACACACACAGACACTACAACCACAACACACACACAGACACTACAACCACAACACACACAGACACTACAACCACAACACACACAGACACTACAACCACAACACACACGCAGACACTACAACCACAACACACACAGACACTACAACCACAACACACACAGACACTACAACCACAATACACACAGACACTACAACCACAACACACGCAGACACTACAACCACAACACACACAGACACTACAACCACAACCACAACACACACAGACACTACAACCACAACACACACACAGACACTACAACCACAACACACACAGACACTACAACCACAACACACACAGACACTACAACCACAACACACACGCAGACACTACAACCACAACACACACAGACACTACAACCACAACACACACAGACACTACAACCACAACACACACACAGACACTACAACCACAACACACACAGACACTACAACCACAACACACACAGACACTACAACCACAACACACACAGACACTACAACCACAACACACACAGACACTACAACCACAACACACGCAGACACTACAACCACAACACACACAGACACTACAACCACAACACACGCAGACACTACAACCACAACACACACAGACACTACAACCACAACACACACAGACACTACAACCACAATACACACAGACACTACAACCACAACACACACAGACACTACAACCACAACACACACAGACACTACAACCACAACACACACAGACACTACAACCACAACACACACAGACACTACAACCACAACACACACAGACACTACAACCACAACACACACAGACACTACAACCACAACACACACAGACACTACAACCACAACACACGCAGACACTACAACCACAACACACGTAGACACTACAACCACAACACACGTAGACACTACAACCACAACACACGTAGACACTACAACCACAACACACACAGACACTACAACCACAATACACACAGACACTACAACCACAACACACACAGACACTACAACCACAACACACACAGACACTACAACCACAACACACACAGACACTACAACCACAACACACAGACACTACAACCACAACACACACAGACACTACAACCACAACACACACAGACACTACAACCACAACACACACAGACACTACAACCACAACACACGCAGACACTACAACCACAACACACACAGACACTACAACCACAATACACACAGACACTACAACCACAACACACACAGACACTACAACCACAACACACACGCAGACACTACAACCACAACACACACGCAGACACTACAACCACAACACACACAGACACTACAACCACAACACACACACAGACACTACAACCACAACACACGCAGACACTACAACCACAACACACGTAGACACTACAACCACAACCACAACACACACACAGACACTACAACCACAACCACAACACACGTAGACACTACAACCACAACCACAACACACACACAGACACTACAACCACAACCACAACACACACACAGACACTACAACCACAACCACAACACACGTAGACACTACAACCACAACACACACAGACACTACAACCACAACCACAACACACGTAGACACTACAACCACAACCACAACACACACAGACACTACAACCACAACACACACACAGACACTACAACCACAACACACACACAGACACTACAACCACAACACACACAGACACTACAACCACAACACACACAGACACTACAACCACAACACACACACAGACACTACAACCACAACACACACACAGACACTACAACCACAACACACACAGACACTACAACCACAACACACGCAGACACTACAACCACAACACACACAGACACTACAACCACAACACACACAGACACTACAACCACAACACACACAGACACTACAACCACAACACACACAGACACTACAACCACAACACACACAGACACTACAACCACAACACACACAGACACTACAACCACAACACACACAGACACTACAACCACAACACACACAGACACTACAACCACAACACACACAGACACTACAACCACAACCACAACACACACAGACACTACAACCACAACACACACACAGACACTACAACCACAACACACACAGACACTACAACCACAACACACACAGACACTACAACCACAACACACACGCAGACACTACAACCACAACACACACAGACACTACAACCACAACACACACAGACACTACAACCACAATACACACAGACACTACAACCACAACACACGCAGACACTACAACCACAACACACACAGACACTACAACCACAACCACAACACACACAGACACTACAACCACAACACACACACAGACACTACAACCACAACACACACAGACACTACAACCACAACACACACAGACACTACAACCACAACACACACGACAGACACTACAACCACAACACACACAGACACTACAACCACAACACACACAGACACTACAACCACAACACACACACACTACAACCACAACACACACAGACACTACAACCACAACACACACAGACACTACAACCACAACACACACAGACACTACAACCACAACACACACAGACACTACAACCACAACACACACAGACACTACAACCACAACACACGCAGACACTACAACCACAACACACACAGACACTACAACCACAACACACACAGACACTACA
The DNA here is from genome assembly GCF_045791955.1 of Oncorhynchus clarkii lewisi. Classification (NCBI taxonomy): domain Eukaryota; kingdom Metazoa; phylum Chordata; class Actinopteri; order Salmoniformes; family Salmonidae; genus Oncorhynchus; species Oncorhynchus clarkii. The sequence goes on from NC_092178.1 coordinate 1,735,895, forward strand.
ACCACAACACACACAGACACTACAACCACAACACACAAGACACACAACCAGACACTACAACCACAACACACACAGACACTACAACCACAACACACACAGACACTACAACCACAACACACACAGACACTACAACCACAACACACACAGACACTACAACCACAACACACACAGACACTACAACCACAACCACACTACACACAACCACAACACACACAGACACTACAACCACAACACACACAGACACTACAACCACAACACACACAGACACTACAACCACAACACACACAGACACTACAACCACAACACACACAGACACTACAACCACAACACACACAGACACTACAACCACAACACACACAGACACTACAACCACAACACACACGCAGACACTACAACCACAACACACACGTAGACACTACAACCACAACACACACAGACACTACAACCACAACACACACAGACACTACAACCACAACACACACGTAGACACTACAACCACAACACACACGTAGACACTACAACCACAACACACGCAGACACTACAACCACAACACACACACAGACACTACAACCACAACACACACACAGACACTACAACCACAACACACACAGACACTACAACCACAACACACACAGACACTACAACCACAACACACACACACACTACAACAGACACTACAACCACAACACACGCAGACACTACAACCACAACACACACACAGACACTACAACCACAACACACACAGACACTACAACCACAACACACACACAGACACTACAACCACAACACACACAGACACTACAACCACAACACACACAGACACTACAACCACAACACACACAGACACTACAACCACAACACACACAGACACTACAACCACAACACACACACAGACACTACAACCACAACACACACAGACACTACAACCACAACACACACGTAGACACTACAACCACAACACACACAGACACTACAACCACAACACACGCAGACACTACAACCACAACACACACACAGACACTACAACCACAACACACACAGACACTACAACCACAACACACACAGACACTACAACCACAACACACACAGACACTACAACCACAACACACACAGACACTACAACCACAACACACGTAGACACTACAACCACAACACACACAGACACTACAACCACAACACACACAGACACTACAACCACAACACACACAGACACTACAACCACAACACACACAGACACTACAACCACAACACACACACAGACACTACAACCACAACACACACAGACACTACAACCACAACACACACAGACACTACAACCACAACACACACAGACACTACAACCACAACACACACAGACACTACAACCACAACACACACAGACACTACAACCACAACACACGCAGACACTACAACCACAACACACACAGACACTACAACCACAACGCACACAGACACTACAACCACAACACACACGTAGACACTACAACCACAACACACACAGACACTACAACCACAACACACACAGACACTACAACCACAACACACGCAGACACTACAACCACAACACACACAGACACTACAACCACAACACACACAGACACTACAACCACAACACACACAGACACTACAACCACAACACACACACAGACACTACAACCACAACACACACAGACACTACAACCACAACACACACAGACACTACAACCACAACACACACAGACACTACAACACAACACACACAGACACTACAACCACAACACACACAGACACTACAACCACAACACACACAGACACTACAACCACAACACACGTAGACACTACAACCACAACACACACAGACACTACAACCACAACACACACAGACACTACAACCACAACACACACAGACACTACAACCACAATACACACAGACACTACAACCACAACACACACAGACACTACAACCACAACACACACAGACACTACAACAACCACAACACACACAGACACTACAACCACAACACACACAGACACTACAACCACAACACACACAGACACTACAACCACAACACACACAGACACTACAACCACAACACACGTAGACACTACAACCACAACACACGTAGACACTACAACCACAACACACACAGACACTACAACCACAACACACACAGACACTACAACCACAACACACACAGACACTACAACCACAACACACACACAGACACTACAACCACAACACACACAGACACTACAACCACAACACACACAGACACTACAACCACAACACACACAGACACTACAACCACAACACACACAGACACTACAACCACAACACACACAGACACTACAACCACAACACACACAGACACTACAACCACAACACACACACAGACACTACAACCACAACACACACAGACACTACAACCACAACACACACAGACACTACAACCACAACACACACAGACACTACAACCACAACACACACAGACACTACAACCACAACACACACAGACACTACAACCACAACACACACAGACACTACAACCACAACCACAACACACACAGACACTACAACCACAACACACACAGACACTACAACCACAACACACACAGACACTACAACCACAACACACACAGACACTACAACCACAACACACACAGACACTACAACCACAACACACACAGACACTACAACCACAACACACACAGACACTACAACCACAACACACGCAGACACTACAACCACAACACACACAGACACTACAACCACAACACACACAGACACTACAACCACAACACACACAGACACTACAACCACAACACACACAGACACTACAACCACAACACACACAGACACTACAACCACAACACACGCAGACACTACAACCACAACACACACAGACACTACAACCACAACACACACAGACACTACAACCACCACAACACACACAGACACTACAACCACAACACACACAGACACTACAACCACAACACACACAGACACTACAACCACAACACACAACACACAACCACAACACACACAACCTACAACCACACACACACACACTACAACCACAACACACACACAGACACTACAACCACAACACACGTAGACACTACAACCACAACCACAACACACACAGACACTACAACCACAACACACACAGACACTACAACCACAACACACACAGACACTACAACCACAACACACGCAGACACTACAACCACAACACACACAGACACTACAACCACAACACACACAGACACTACAACCACAACACACACAGACACTACAACCACAACCACAACACACACAGACACTACAACCACAACCACAACACACACAGACACTACAACCACAACACACACAGACACTACAACCACAACACACACAGACACTACAACCACAACACACACAGACACTACAACCACAACACACGCAGACACTACAACCACAACACACACAGACACTACAACCACAACACACACAGACACTACAACCACAACACACACAGACACTACAACCACAACACACAGACACTACAACCACAACACACACAGACACTACAACCACAACACACACAGACACTACAACCACAACACACACAGACACTACAACCACAACCACAACACACACACAGACACTACAACCACAACACACACAGACACTACAACCACAATACACACACAGACACTACAACCACAACACACACGCAGACACTACAACCACAATACACACACAGACACTACAACCACAATACACACAGACACTACAACCACAACACACACGTAGACACTACAACCACAACACACACACAGACACTACAACCACAATACACACAGACACTACAACCACAACAGTCAGGAGGGTGGATCGGCCACAGTCAGGAGGGTGGATCGGCCACAGTCAGGAGGGTAGATCGGCCACAGTCAGCAGGGTGGATCGGCCACGGTCAGGGTGGTGGATCGGCCACGGTCAGCAGGGTGGATCGGTCAGGGTGGTGGATCGGCCACGGTCAGCAGGGTGGATCAGCCGCGGTCTGCAGGGTGGATTAGGCTGCTATTATTTTCTTTCGGCATTTGAACATTCTTATAAATTCCATGAACCTTGGCCAGCTAATCTAATTCATGTCACGGTACATAAAGTAGGATGTGCTTGCATTTCTCCCTATTCAAATCAACCATACATTTATGAATAAATAAACTTTATTGTTCCCCCTGTAGCACATTGGCCCAGCCATCCCCGAAGTGAGCTCCATCTGGTTCAAGCTCTATCTGTACCATGTGACCGGCCAGGGTCCTCCCTCCCTGCTGCTGTCCAAGGGCTCCAGGCTCCGGAAACTACCGGACATCTTCCAGGTCAGTCTGTAGAAACTACCAGACATCTTCCAGGTCAGTCTGTAGAAACTACCAGACATCTTCCAGGTCAGTCTGTAGAAACTACGACTGCCTTCCAGGTCAGTCTGTAGAAACTACCAGACATCTTCCAGGTCAGTCTGTAGAAACTACCAGACATCTTCCAGGTCAGTCTGTAGAAACTACCAGACATCTTCCAGGTCAGTCTGTAGAAACTACCAGACATCTTCCAGGTCAGTCTGTAGAAACTACCAGACATCTTCCAGGTCAGTCTATAGAAACTACCAGACATCTTCCAAGTCAGTCTGTAGAAACTACCAGACATCTTCCAGGTCAGTCTGTAGAAACTACCGGACATCTTCCAGGTCAGTCTGTAGAAACTACCAGACATCTTCCAGGTCAGTCTGTAGAAACTACCAGACATCTTCCAGGTCAGTCTGTAGAAACTACCAGTCAGTCTGTAGAAACTACCAGACATCTTCCAGGTCAGTCTGTAGAAACTACCAGACATCTTCTAGGTCAGTCTGTAGAAACTACCAGACATCTTCCAGGTCAGTCTGTAGAAACTACCAGACATCTTCCAGGTCAGTCTGTAGAAACTACCAGACATCTTCCAGGTCAGTCTGTAGAAACTACCAGACATTTTCCAGGTCAGTCTATAGAAACTACCAGACATCTTCCAGGTCAGTCTGTAGAAACTACCAGACATCTTCCAGGTCAGTCTGTAGAAACTACCGGACGTCTCGCAGGTCAGTCTGTAGAAACTACCGGACATCTTCCAGGTCAGTCTGTAGAAACTACCAGACATCTTCCAGGTCAGTCTGTAGAAACTACCAGACATCTTCCAGGTCAGTCTGTAGAAACTACCAGTCAGTCTGTAGAAACTACCAGACAACTTCCAGGTCAGTCTGTAGAAACTACCAGTCAGTCTGTAGAAACTACCAGACATCTTCCAGGTCAGTCTGTAGAAACTACCAGACATCTTCCAGGTCAGTCTGTAGAAACTACCGGACATTTTCCAGGTCAGTCTATAGAAACTACGACTGCCTTCCAGGTCAGTCTGTAGAAACTACCGGACATTTTCCAGGTCAGTCTGTAGAAACTACCGGACGTCTCGCAGGTCAGTCTGTAGAAACTACCGGATATCAGGTCAGTTTTAATGGTCCGATATTCTGTGGACTGGTTTCCCAGACACAGAATTCAGTGGTGGACTTCCGTTGAACATCCGTTTTAGTTTAGTACTAGCCTTTATCTGTGTCTGTGAAATCGCCGGTCCTTGCTGCCTGGCCTGAGTGCTCCTACCTGTCATCAGAAAGACACACTCCGTTTTTCTGGTTGTGAGGATTCCTGGTGATTATTGTATGTGTTCCAGGTTTTTGACAGGCTGCTGATCACTTCCTGGGGTCACGACCCCGGTGTGGTTCCTACGTCCAACGTGCTGACCATGCTCAATGACGCCCTCACACACTCCGCTGTACTCATACAGGTAAGACATACACACACACACACACACACACACACACACACATGCACAGACTCTAACGTAAGTCTCTCTGGGTCCACAGGGCCATGGGCTGCAGGGTCATGGAGAGACAGTTCATGTCCCCTTCCCGTTTGACCGGGAGGATCTCAAAGGAGGTAGCTGGTTCTCAAGCTGCTGTATTTGATGCACAGCTATCTATCTGAGCCTGCAGAACTGACGATAGTATCTGATAATCAAGTCAGAGACCTGTTGCTTTCTCAAGCCCTCTTCTTTCTCTATGAACAGTTGATTTGACACGTTAGAAGTGACACGTTGGAGGTATCACATGTAAGAGTTGATATACAAATCTTTCTGTTATCCTAGTTTAACTCTTTCTGACCCCCTCCCACACCCAGAGTTCTCCTCCTCCAACATGTGTGTCCACAAGGCCCTGCTGCTGCTGAGGGAGAAGGTGGATCTGGAGCACCAGTGTGGTTACATCACCATGCTCAACCCCAACAACAGGCACCGCAGGAGGGCCAGCGAGAGCTCCGACGGCAGGGGTGAGTGGAGGGTTGGGATTAGGGTTGCGACGGTCATAGAATTTTGGATGACGGTAATTGGCCAGCCAAATGACTGCAGTCTCCTGTCTTCAGTCAATATATATATACAGTACCAGTCAAAAGTTTGGACACCCCTACTCATTCAAGGGTTTTTCTTTATTTTTTTTACTATTTTCTACATTGTAGAATAGTCAAGACATAAACTATGAAATAACACATATGGAATCATATAGTAACCAAAAAAGTGTTAACAAATCAAAATATATGATATATTTGAGATTAGCCACCCTTTGCCTTGATGACAGCTTTGCACACTCTTGGCATTCAGCTTCATGAGGTAGTCACCTGGAATGCATTTCAATTAACAGGTGTGCCTTGTTAAAAGTATATTTCTGGAACTTCTTTCCATCTTAAATGTGTTTGAGCCAATCAGTTGTGACGAGGTAGGGGTGGTATACAGAAGATAGCCCTATTTGGTTAAAGACCAAGTCCATATTATGGGAAGAACAGCTCAAATAATCAAACCAAAACGACAGTCCATCATGAAAGTCAGTCAAAACTGAAAATTTCAAGAACTTTGCAAGTTTCTTCAAGTGCAGTCGCAAAAACCATGAAGTGCTATGATGAAACTGGTTCTCATGAGGACCGCCACAGAAAGGAAGACCCAGAGTTAATTCTGCTGCAGAGGGTAAGTTCATTAGAGTTACCAGCCTCAGATTGCATCCCAAATAAATGCTTCACAGAGTTCAAGTAGCAGACACATCTCAACATCAACTGTTCAGAGGAGACTGCATGAATCAAATAAAATACAATTGTATTTGTCACATGCGCCAAATACAACAGGTGTAGTAGACCTGACAGTGAAATGCTGATTTACAAGGCCTTAACCAACAATGCTTTAAGAAGTTAAAAAAGTAAGTAAAAAATAGAAAATAAAAGTAACAAATAATCAGGCCTTCATGGTCGAATTGCTGCAAAGAAACCACTACTAAAGGACACCAATAATAAGAAGAGACTTGCTCGGGCCAAGAAACACGAGCAATGGACATTAGACTGGTGAAAATCTGTCCTTTGGTCTGATGAGGCCAAATTTGAGATTTTTGGTTCCAATCACCGTGTCTTTGTGAGACGCAGAGTAGGTGAACGGATGATCTCTGCATGTGTGGTTCCCACCGTGAAGCATGGAGGAGGAGGTGTGATGGTGCTTTGCTGGTGACACTGTCAGTGATTTATTTAGAATTCAAGGTGCTTAGTGGGACTATAATTTATTTTTCAACAGGACAATGACCCAACACACCTCCAGGCAGTGTAAGGGCTATTTGACCAAGAAGGAGAGTGATGGAGTGCTGCATCAGATGACCTAGCCTCCACAATCACCCGACCTCAACCAAATTGAGATGGTTTGGGATGAGTTGGACCGCAGTGAAGGAAAAGCAGCCAACAAGTGCTCAGCATATGTGGGAACTCCTTCAAGACTGTTGGAAATGCATTCCAGGTGAAGCTGGTTGAGGGAATGCCAAGAGTGTGCAAAGCTGTCATCAAGGCAAAGGGTGGCTACTTTGAAGAATCTAAATTCTCAAATATATTTTGATTTATTTAACACTTTTTGGTAGATATAGAACCTACACTGTCTAGAACAAGGGTCCATAGATATATAACCTATACTGTCTAGAACAGGGGACCATAGATATAGAACCTATACTGTTTGGAACAGGGGACCATAGATATAGAACCTACACTGTCTAGAACAAGGGTCCATAGATATAGAACCTACACTGTCTAGAACAGAGGACCATAGATATAGAACCTATACTGTCTGGAACAGAGGACCATAGATATAGAACCTACACTGTCTAGAACAGGGGACCATAGATATAGAACCTAAACTGTTTGGAACAGGGGACCATATATATAGAACCTACACTGTCTGGAACAGGGGACCATAGATATAGAATCTATACTGTCTAGAACAGGGGACCATAGATATAGAACCTACTCTGTCTGGAACAGGGGACCATAGATATATAACCTACACTGTCTGAATCCTTCGGGGCATGGAAATGTTACCCAATATTGGTATCAAGAGATGTTTATCACCCCAAAATTGTCCAGTGTTGTCGATGGCCCACTGGAGCTGCTTCTTCTTGTTTTTAGCTGATAGGAGTGGAACCCGGTGTGGTTGTCTGCTGCAATAGCCGTGACAAGGACTGTATAGCACCGTTACATGCCTGTTTGTGGGCCGCCTGATAGCTTGCACAAACCTTGCCATTCTTCTTGGACCTCTCTCATCAACAGGCTGTTTGTGCCCACATGACTGCCGCTGTATAATTTGTTTGTCGCACCATTTTCTGTAAACCCTAGACACTATCGTGTGTGAAAAGCCCCGGAGGCCATTTCTGAGATACTGGAACCAACTCGCCTGGCACCAAAAATCTACCACGCTCAAAGTTGCTTTAGGTCACTGGTTTTGCCCATTCTAACGTTCAATCGAGTAACTGAATGCCTTAATGCCGGTCTGCCTGCTTTATATAGCAATCCAAGGCCACGTGACTCACTGTCTGTAGGAACAAACCATTTTTGTGATGGTGTACCTAATAAACTGTCCACTGAGTATATAATGAGTGAAGATGGTGCCGACGGACATGGCAGGTCTGCTTCTGCTTCTAGCTCCTAAGCAACGTTGTATAGTTTTTTGTGTCATTTCCAACATTATTAGCCCATAATGGAGTGTTTACGGACATATTCAATCTCTCCCTATCCTCGTCTGTTGTCCCCACTTGCTTCAAGATGGCCACCATTGTTCCTGTACCCAAGAAAGCAAAAGTAACTGAACAGAGGGACTATCGTCCCGTGGCACCCACTTCTGTCATCATGAAGTGCTTTGAGAGGCTAGTCAAGGATCATATCACCGCCACCTTACCTGCCACCCTAGAGCCACCTCAATTTGAATACAGCCCAAATAGGTACAGATGCACACTACACACTGCCCTATCCCATCCTGGACAAGAGGAATACCTATGTAAGAATGCTGTTCATTGCCAACAGCTCAGCATTCAACACCACAGTACCCTTCAAGCTCATCATTTGGGTCTGATCTCCGCCCTATGCAACTGGGTCCTTCTTGGAGAAGGTAAAAACCTTAAAGTTCCATCTGAAATGGTCCACCCACACAGACAGTGTGGTGAAGAAGGCGCAACAAAGCCTCTTCAACCTCAGGAGGCTGAAGAAATTAATCTTGGTCCCTAAGACCCTCACAAACTTTTACAGATGCACTATTGAGAGCATCCCTTCTGGCTGTATCACCGCCTGGTACAGCAACTGCACCGCCCTCAACCGCAGGGCTCTCCAGAGGGTCAACTGGGTTTCTAATCCTTATTTAACTAGGCAACTGGGTGGTGGATAACTATTGTTATATTGTCTATACAGGAGACAGTCATCTGGGAGGTGGGTTGGAGGCCAACAGCAGCACGGAGTCCTTTGAGCTGGTCACAGAGGACAACAATGGAGGAAAGCAAGCAGCAGAAGGTATAGTATAGTCTACTCAAACTAGGAGGCGATCTGAAATAGCACCCTATTCCCTATGTAGTGCACTGGTTTTGGAGAAGGAAAGCAAGCAGCAGAAGGGGACAGTGGGGCTACTCAAACAGGTGCTTTGTTCCAAGGTTCATACTACTAGTATACCACTTAGAATACAATAGTGACTATTCATCCCTTTGGAAGAGGCTTTTGAATCAGACATCAGGAACACCTTCCTAATAAGGAGTTGCACCCCCCTTCCCCCTATCTGTTTCTAACTGAGTGTCCACAACATTAGGAACACCTTCCTAATAAGGAGTTGCACCCCCCTTCCCCCTATCTGTTTCTAACTGAGTGTCCACAACATTAGGAACACCTTCCTAATAAGGAGTTGCACCCCCCTTCCCCCTATCTGTTTCTAACTGAGTGTCCACAACATTAGGAACACCTTCCTAATAAGGAGTTGCACCCCCCTTCCCCCTATCTGTTTCTAACTGAGTGTCCACAACATTAGGAACACCTTCCTAATAAGGAGTTGCACCCCCCTTCTCCCTATCTGTTTCTAACTGAGTGTCCACAACATTAGGAACACCTTCCTAATAAGGAGTTGCACACTCCTTCCCCATATCTGTTTCTAACTGAGTGTCCACAACATTAGGAACACCTTCCTAATAAGGAGTTGCACCCCCCTTCCCCCTATCTGTTTCTAACTGAGTGTCCACAACATTAGGAACACCTTCCTAATAAGGAGTTGTACAATCCTTCCCCCTATCTGTTTCTAACTGAGTGTCCACAACATTAGGAACACCTTCCTAATAAGGAGTTGCACCCCCCTTCCCCCTATCTGTTTCTAACTGAGTGTCCACAACATTAGGAACACCTTCCTAATAAGGAGTTGCACCCTCTTTTGCCATCAGAACATTCTCAATTCATCTGGGAATTGACTCTATAAGGCTGGATGTCCTTTGGGTGGTGGACCATTCTTGATACACACGGGGAAACTGTTGAAAGTGAAAAACCCAGCAGCGTTGCAGTTCTTGGCACAAACCGGTGCGCCTGGCACCTACTACCGTACCCCGTTCAAAGGCACTTTAATCTGGTGTCTTGCCCATTCACCCTCTGAATGACACACAAACACAATTCAATTGTCCCCAGGCTTAAACATCCTTCTTTAACGTGTTTCCTCCCCTCCATCTACACTGATTGAAATGGATTTAACAAGTGACATCAATAAATTATCATAGCTTTCACCTGGATTCACCTGGTTAGTCTATGTCATGGAGGGAGTAGGTGTTCCTGATGTTTTGTCCACTCAGTGTACAGTATATATTGTTAATGTGTTTTTAGTAAGTCTGTGTCACTGAGATGTCAAAAGGGAATTTCCATCCTTGGTTTTATTCTAATCTATTCTTATACTCTCACGTTCCGTTCTGTGTCTTATCTCTCTTCTTGTCCCCGTTTGATGATGTAATGTTTTGTACCCCCTGCAGTGCCGTTGACAGAAGATGAGTGGGTCCCTCTAGAGCTGTGCTTTGGGATGCCTCTCTTCAGCTCCGAGCTCAACCGCAAAATATGCCGAAAGATCGCCGCGCACGGCCTCTGTAGCAAAGACAGGTACTGGAAGAACAACATAAAGAGCCTGTTTTTTATGTCCTGGTTGGGAAATGGAAAAAGACTAGAGGTTTTTTTTGGGGGGGGGGGGTTTATCTTAAAAAGTGTCAACTTAAAAGAAGAATGAAGGTGTAATTCTTTGTTGTTTCAGCCTTCAAGACTTACTTCATTCCAGCCGAACACTGTCATTGAATGTTCTGAGTTTTGTTCAGTCGTTCCAGGTAAGAGCTGCTTTCTATTGTATTACACCTTGCTGCCACTTGAAGAGCGCTCAAATCAAACCAGCCAATCGGAACAGAACACTGAAAGTGGTCCAGTCTCATAAACCTGTTTCCATGGTGCCACCCCTCAAGCGCCCAGCCAGAACCCCTATAAACTTATGGCATGACCATGAGAGAAGCATCCTCTTTAGGAATCAGACACATAACACAGCAGCACATAGAGTGAAATAAAATAGAGAAAGAAATGAGGTCATACTGAGGACATTAAGACTGCAAAAATAAACCAGACATCAGCAACATGAATGATAATTATATCATCCTTATAACTGTCATCATCAAAACAAGTCATGCGCAAATATCCATATACATATATCAATATCCATATATCCATATACATATATACATATATCAATATACATATATCAATATACATATATCCATATACATATATCCATATACATATATCCATATATCAATATCCATATATCCATATATCCATATACATATATCCATATACATATATCCATATATCAATATCCATATATCCATATATCAATATACATATATCCATATCCATATATCAATATCCATATATCCATATATCAATATCCATATACATATATCAATATCCATATATCAATATCCATATATCAATATCCATATATCCATATATCAATATACATATATCCATATCCATATATCCATATACATATATCCATATACATATATCCATATATCAATATACATATATCAATATCCATATATCCATATACATATATCCATATACATATATCCATATACATATATCAATATATCCATATACATATATCAATATATCCATATCCATATATCCATATACATATATCAATATATCCATATATCCATATACATATATCCATATCCATATACATATATCCATATACATATATCAATATATCCATATATCCATATCCATATATCCATATACATATATCAATATATCCATATATCAATATCCATATATCCATATACATATATCCATATCCATATATCCATATACATATATCCATATCCATATATCCATATACGTATATCAATATATCCATATATCAATATCCATATATCCATATACATATATCAATATATCAATATCCATATATCCATATACATATATCCATATATCAATATCCATATATCAATATACATATATCCATATCCATATATCCATATACATATATCAATATATCCATATATCCATATCCATATATCAATATATCCATATATCAATATATCCATATATCAATATCCATATATCCATATACATATATCAATATCCATATATCAATATCCATATATCCATATACATATATCAATATACATATATCAATATCCATATATCCATATATCAATATCCATATATCAATATCCATATATCCATATACATATATCAATATCCATATACATATATCAATATATCCATATATCAATATCCATATATCCATATACATATATCAATATCCATATATCAATATCCATATATCCATATCCATATATCCATATACATATATCCATATACATATATCCATATATCAATATACATATATCCATATACATATATCCATATATCAATATACATATATCCATATACATATATCCATATATCAATATACATATATCCATATCCATATATCCATATACATATATCAATATACATATATCAATATACATATATCCATATACATATATCAATATATCCATATATCCATATCCATATATCCATATACATATATCAATATCCATATATCCATATATCAATATACATATATCCATATCCATATATCCATATACATATATCAATATATCCATATATCAATATCCATATATCAATATACATATATCAATAATCATATATCAATATACATATATCCATATCCATATATCCATATACATATATCAATATATCCATATATCAATATCCATATATCCATATATCCATATCCATATATCAATATACATATATCAATATACACATATCCATATATCAATATACATATATCAATATACATAAATCAATATCCATATATCAATATACATATATCAATATCCATATATCAATATATACATATATCAATATACATATATCAATATACATATATCAATATACATATATCAATATACATATATCAATATCCATATATCAATATACATATCCATATATCAATATACATATATCAATAATCATATATCAATTATCAATATACATATATCAATATACATATATCAATATACATATATCCATATCCATATATCCATATACATATATCAATATATCCATATATCAATATCCATATATCAATATACATATATCAATAATCATATATCAATATACATATATCAATATACATATATCAATATACATATATCAATATCCATATATCAATATACATATCCATATATCAATATACATATATCAATAATCATATATCAATTATCAATATACATATATCAATATACATATATCAATATACATATATCATAATCCATATATCAATATCCATATACATATATCAATATCCATATATCAATGTCCATATATCAATATACATATATCAATATACATATATCAATATACATATATCAATATCCATATATCAATATCCATATATCAATATACATATATACATATATCCATATATCAATATCCATATATCAATATCCATATATCAATATACATATATCAATATCCATATATCAATATATACATATATCAATATACATATATCAATATACATAAATCAATATCCATATATCAATATACATATATCCATATACATATATCAATATACATATATCAATATACATAAATCAATATCCATATATCAATATACATATATCAATATACATATATCAATATACATATATCAATATACATAAATCAATATCCATATATCAATATCCATATATCAATATATCAATATCCATATATCAATATACATATATCAATATACACATATCCATATATCAATATACATATATCAATATACATAAATCAATATCCATATATCAATATACATATATCAATATCCATATATCAATATATACATATATCAATATACATATATCAATATACATATATCAATATACATATATCCATATACATATATCAATATCCATATATCGGGGCGGCAGGGTAGCCTAGTGGTTAGAGCGTTGGACTAGTAACCGGAAGGTTGCGAGTTCAAACCCCCGAGCTGACAAGGTACAAATCTGTCGTTCTGCCCCTGAACAGGCAGTTAACCCACTGTTCCCAGGCCGTCATTGTAAATAAGAATTTGTTCTTAACTGACTTGCCTGGTTAAATAAAGGTAAAAAAAAAAATATCAATATACTATTGATATATGTATATATTGATATATGGATATTGATATATGTATATTGATATATTGATATATGGATATTGATATATGGATATATGTATATTGATATATGTATATATTGATATATGTATATTGATATTGATATATGTATATGGATATATGTATATTGATATATGGATATTGATTTATGTATATTGATATATGTATATTGTTATATGGATATTGATATATGTATATTGATATATGGATATTGATATATGTATATTGATATATGGATATTGATATATGTATTGATATATGGATATATGGATATTGATATATGGATATTGATATATGTATATGGATATATGTATATTGATATATGGATATTGATATATGTATATTGATATATGTATATTGATATATGGATATTGATATATGTATATGGATATATGTATATTGATATATGTATATTGATATATGGATATTGATATATGTATATGGATATATGTATATGGATATTGATATATGTATATTGATATATGGATATATGTATATGGATATATGTATATGGATATATGTATATTGATATATGTATATTGATATATGTATATTGATATATGGATATATGTATATTGATATATGGATATTGATATATGGACATTGATATATGTATATTGATATATGTATATGTATATATGTATATTGATATATGTATATTGATATATATATATGGATATTTATATATGTATATGGATATATGGATATTGATATATGTATATGGATATATGTATATTGATATATGTATATTGATATATGTATATTGATATATGGATATATGTATATTGATATATGTATATTGATATATGTATATATTGATATATGGATATTGATATATGTATATGGATATATGTATATTGATATATGGATATTGATATATGGACATTGATATATGTATATTGATATATGTATATTGATATATGTATATTGATATATGGATATCAATTACCCATATATGCTGAAAATTACAGGCCTCTCTCATTTTATTAAGTGGGATAACTTCTACAATTTGTGGCTGACTAAATACTTTTTTGCCCCACTGTACATATATCAATATCCATATATCCATGTACAAATATCCATATATCCCATACATCAATATACAGATATCAATTAATCAATATACATATATCCATATATAAATGTATCAATATACAAATATCCATATATCCCATACATCAATATACAGATATCCATTTATCAATATACATATATCCATATACAAATATATCAATATACAAATATAAATGTATCTATATACATATACAAATATCAATATACAAATATCCATATACAAAGCAAAAACTTTGTAGTATCACTTTTTCACATTCCTCCAATCACAATAGAGGAAAGACCTATTTTGAGTTCAGAATGTCAGTAAAACCGGAGAAGGTAATGGGAAGAGTAATGGGAGCGAGACAACCAGAAGAGTTCTTAATGTTCATTACTCACAAATCAAATCTAATTTTATTTGTCACATGTGCCGAATACAACAGGTGAAGACCTTTCCGTGAAATGCTTACTTACAAGCCCGTAACCAACAATGTAGTTCAATAAATATTTACTAAATATACTAATATAAAACTACATCTAAATTATCAAAAAGTAACACAAGAAATGTACATAACAATAAGAAGGCTATATACAGGAGGTACCGGTACCAAGTCAATGTGTGAGGGTACCGGTTAATCGAGGAAATTTGTAAAGTGTATATGCATAGATAATAAACAGCGAGTAGCAGTAGTGTAAAAACAAAGGGGGGTCAATGTAAGTAGTCCGGGTGGCTATTTGATTAGTTGATCAGCAGTCTTATGGCTTGGGGATAGAAGCTGTTAAGGAGCCTTTTGGTCCTAGACTTGGCATTCCGGTACCACTTCCTGTGTAGTAGCAGAGAAAACAGTCTATGACTTGGGTGACAGGAGTCTTTGACAATTTTTGGGGCCTTCCTCTGACACCGCCTAGTATATAGGTCCTGGATGTCAGGAAGTACTGAGCCATACACGCTACCCTCTGTAGTGCCTAATGGTCAGATGCCGAGCAGTTGCCATACCAGGCGGTGATGCAACCGGTCAGAATGCTCTCGATGGTGCAGCTGTAGAACCTTTTGAGCAATCTGGGGACCCATCCCAACTGTCTTGGTATGTTTGGACCATGATAGTTTGTTAGTGATGTGGACACCAAGGAACTTAACTCTCGACCCGCTCCACTACAGCCCCATCGATGTTAATGGGGGCGTGCTCGGCCCTCCTTTTCCTATAGTCCACGATCATCTCCTTTGTCTTGATCACGTTGAGGGAGAGGTTGTTGTCCTTGCTCCACACAGCCAGGTCTCTGACATCCTCCTTATAAGCTGTCTCATCATTGTCGGTGCTCACTGTTGTGTTGTTAGCAAACTTAATGATGGTGTTGGAGTCGTGGGTGAACAGGTCGTACAGGAAGGGACTAAGCACACAGCTCCAGTGTTGAGGATCAGCATAGCAGATGTGTTGTTGCCTACCCTTACCACCTGGGGGCAGCCCGTCAGGAAGTCCAGGATCCAGTTGCAGAGGGAGGTGTTTAAGTCCCAGGGTCCTTAGCTTAGTGATGAGCTTTGCGGACACTATGGTGTTGAATGCTGAGCTGTCGTCAATGAACAGCATTCTCAAACAGGTGTTCCTTTTGTCCAGGTGGGAAAGGGCAGTGTGGAGTGCGAACAGCTGGTGCACTCATGCATGCTTCAGTGTTGCTTGCCTTAAAGCAAGCATAAAAGGCATTTAGCTCGTCTGGTAGGCCCCCGTCACTGGGCAGCTCGCGGCTGGGTTTCCCTTTGTAGTCCTTATCAGTTTTCAAGCCCTGCCTCATCCGACAATTACAAAACAGAGTTCTTAATGTTCATTACTCACACCTTGCCTATTTGGCAAAACAGAAAATAGTCCCCATGTCATCCTTGTTATATTATTATTATGATAATATATTATATAGCATTACCAATATCATTTGAGGAACCTGCAATAACTAGTGATGGGTATCTGATTTCTACATCACACCAGCTTTGAAAACAATACAGAATCCTCATTTATAGTCTCCCTTCACACTAATGGACAAATAGGGCCTAATAATAAGGAATCCCAGAATGCAGACCCGGTCATTCTAGTGATTTTGTTATTTATGTCCAGTCTAACTGTAGATCTATATCAAATATTATGCCAGGACATCCCCTTTTGCACCAGGCTCGCTGTTCCAACACTCAGGCTGTTACACAATGTGGACAAGGGGTGGAGAGAGAAAGATCTAGAGTAGACCAAACAAGTAAGATCAACATGTCCCGTCCCATGGGAAAGTACTTCCTATGTATGTACTTTCTTTGAGGAGAGCCATTCCCAGCATTTCATGACTACGGATGTGAGTGAGTGCTACAGGGTGGTAGTCATTTAGACAGGTTACCTTGGTGTTCTTGGGCACAGGGACTATGGTGGGTCTGCTTGAAACATGTAGGTATTACAGACTCAGTCAGGGGCAGGTTGAACATTTCAGTTAAGAAATTTGCCAGTTGTTCAGCGCATATTCTGAGTAGACACCTTGGTAATCCGTCTGGCCCTGTGGCCTTGTGAATGTTGACCTGTTTAAAGGTCTTACTCACATCGGCTACGGAGACCGTGGTCACACAGTGGTCTGGAACACTATCAATTTATTTGTTTTCAATAGAGAAAATCATAAAGGGGTCAAATACTTTTTCATGGCATTGTACATGAAAGAGCTGGCTCATTAGTACTGGTAACATACTACATGAAAGAGCTGGCTCATTAGTACTGGTAACATACTACATGAAAGAGCTGGCTCATTAGTACTGGTAACATACTACATGAAAGAGCTGGCTCATTAGTACTGGTAACATACTACATGAAAGAGCTGGCTCATTAGTACTGGTAACATACTACATGAAAGTACCTGGGTCGTGTTCATAAGGGCACACAACATAAAACGTATTTCTTATAACATATTTCAGGTATTTCTTATTGGACAATTCCTGCCCTGTTTTATTCATTTTTTTTCCCTTTTGGTGCCTACTGTACTGTGTTATAAACCAACTGACCTTTGACCCCTGACCTGTGTGTCCTATAGGATGGCAGCCAGGGTCAGCCTGACCCTGACAGTGGAGTGTCCGGTCCTCTCAGCCAGCCCCCGGCCGAGTCTGGTGTTCCGCTGCCCGCTCTCAACCTCATCTTCAAGGATGGACAGCTGAGGGAGTGGAGTGGACGAGCACCTCCACCTCTCCACATCTCAGCCCTGCAGAAAGACCAGACCTTATAGACCCCTCCACATCTCAGCCCTGCAGAAAGACCAGACCTTATAGACCCCTCCACATCTCAGCCCTGCAGAAAGACCAGACCTTATAGACCCCTCCACATCTCAGCCCTGCAGAAAGACCAGACCTTATAGACCCCTCCACATCTCAGCCCTGCAGAAAGACCAGACCTTATAGACCCCTCCACATCTCAGCCCTGCAGAAAGACCAGACCTTATAGACCCCTCCACATCTCAGCCCTGCAGAAAGACCAGACCTTATAGACCCCTCCACATCTCAGCCCTGCAGAAAGACCAGACCTTATAGACCCCTCCACATCTCAGCCCTGCAGAAAGACCAGACCTTATAGAACATGTCACCTTATCTCAAACACTCATTCACCCACATAACTATAACTTCCTGTCTCTGTCCTGCAAAACACCAGCCCACAGTAGCCCCACCCACCCTAAGCCATCCCCAAGACTTGATGGTGTTACTTTGGCGTGGCCATGAGGAGACTGTCTGTACTGATCATTTACAGTGGTGATAGCTGGTGATGTCTAGACCCTTTAGAAAAGTGGTTCCCAACCTTTTTTGGTTACTGTGCCACCAACTGAATTCTGCTCTGCCTGGAGTACCCCTGAAGTACCCCGTCATGAGGATTTTACCATTAGGCCTGTGGTCTCACAAGTCTTCTCAAGTAACCCCTGTGGATAGACCAAATACCCCCAGGGGTCCTAGTACCCCTGGTTGGGAACCACTGCATCAGGGCATCCAGAAAACATAGGAAACTATCAAAAGTATTGACAACGCTGTAATATTGAGTCCATAGAGTTCAATAGAAGTTCCCTTTAAAGTCTATGTTCAATGGTTAATACATTTGCTGAATAATAGAAAAAGACTCCTAAATAACTGTATTTTTTTGCTGACCTCAGTAGGTGTTTTTGATGGACTAATAAGCCTGGAATGGTTTGACTAGTTAGTGTCTGTAGAGCAGGCATGGTCAACCCATTGATTTTGTTAGTCACTCTCATTCAGATATATTAAAAACTGCAAACATTTCTCCCCACCCTAAAAATGTGTGGAATTGCAGTAAATTTGTTAGAAAATCTTGCTTGGGTACGCTGACCCTCGAGACACTTCGACCCTGCATGATGGGTACACTGACCCTCGAGCCACTTTGACCCTGCATGATGGGTACGCTGACCCTCGAGCCACTTCGGCCCTGCATGATGGGTACGCTGACCCTCGAGCCACTTCGGCCCTGCATGATGGGAACGCTGACCCTCGAGACACTTCGACCCTGCATGATGGGTACGCTGACCCTCGAGCCACTTCGACCCTGCGTGATGGGTACGCTGACCCTCGAGCCACTTCGGCCCTGCATGATGGGTACGCTGACCCTCGAGCCACTTCGACCCTGCATGATGGGTACGCTGACCCTCGAGCCACTTCGGCCCTGCGTGATGGGTACGCTGACCCTCGAGCTACTTCGGCCCTGCATGATGGGTACGCTGACCCTCGAGCCACTTCGGTCCCATGACAGTTGGCCATCCCTGCTGTAGACTCCCCACACTAGACGAACCAACCCAACCCCTCCCTCCTCCTTCTATTTGCCTAAGTTTAGAAGCCCACCCACCCCCATGCAAAAAAATGTATCTGAAAATACCTAAAGTGGGGCAAAAAAGTATTTAGTCAGCCACCAATTGTGCAAGTTCTCCCACTTAAAAAGATGAGAGAGGCCTGTAATTTCCATCATAGGTACACTTCAACTATGACGGACAAAATTAGAAAAAAAAATCCAGAAAATCACATTGTAGGATTTTTAATGAATTTATTTGCAAATTATGGGGGAAAATAAGTATTTGGTCAATAACAAAAGTTTATCTCAATACTTTGTTGACAATGACAGAGGTCAAACGTTTTCTGTAAGTCTTCACAAGGTTTTCACACACTGTTGCTGGTATTTTGGCCCATTCCTCCATGCAGATCTCCTCTAGAGCAGTGATGTTTTGGGGCTGTTGCTGGGCAACACGGACTTTCAACTCCCTCCAAAGATTTTCTATGGGGTTGAGATCTGGAGACTGGCTAGACCACTCCAGGACCTTGAAATTCTTCTTACGAAGCCACTCCTTCGTTGCCCGGGCGGTGTGTTTGGGATCATTGTCATGCTGAAAGACCCAGCCACGTTTCATCTTCAATGCCCTTGCTGATGGAAGGAGATTTTCACTCAAAATCTCACGATACATGGCCCAATTCATTCCTTTCTTTACACGGCTCAGTCGTCCTGGTCCCTTTGCAGAAAAACAGCCCCAAAGCATGATGTTTCCACCCCCATGCTTCACAGTAGGTATGGTGTTCTTTGGATGCAACTGTCCTCCAAACACGACGAGTTGAGTTTTTACCAAAAAGTTATATTTTGGTTTCATCTGACCGTATGACATTCTCCCAATCTTCTTCTGGATCATCCAAATGCTCTCTAGCAAAATTCAGACGGGCCTGGACATGTACTGGCTTAAGCAGGGGGACACGTCTGGCACTGCAGGATTTGAGTCCCTGGCGGCGTAGTGTGTTACTGATGGTAGGCTTTGTTACTTTGGTCCCAGCTCTCTGCAGGTCATTCACTAGGTCCCCCCCCCCGTGTGGTTCTGGGATTTTTGCTCACCGTTCTTGTGATCATTTTGACCCCACGGGGTGAGATCTTGCGTGGAGCCCCAGATCGAGGGAGATTATCAGTGGTCTTGTATGTCTTCCATTTCCTAATAATTGCTCCCACAGTTGATTTCTTCAAACCAAGCTGCTTACCTATTGCAGATTCAGTCTTCCCAGCCTGGTGTAGGTCTACAATTTTGTTTCTGGTGTCCTTTGACAGCTCTTTGGTCTTGGCCATAGTGGAGTTTGGAGTGTGACTGTTTGAAGTTGTGGACAGGTGTCTTTTATACTGATAACAAGTTGCAACAAGTGCCATTAATACAGGTAACGAGTGGAGGACAGAGGAGCCTCTTCAAGAAGAAGTTACAGGTCTGTGAGAGCCAGAAATCTTGCTTGTTTGTAGGTGACCAAATACTTATTTTTCACAATTTTTAATGCATTTGCAAATAAATGCATAAAAAATCCTACAATGTGATTTTCTGTATTTTTTCTCTCTCATTTTGTCTGTCATAGTTGAGGTGTACCTACGATGAAAATTACAGGCCTCCCACATCTTTTTAAGTGGGAGAACTTGCACAATTGGTGGCTGACTAAATACTTTTTTGCCCCACTGTACTTCTTATTTAGGTGTCTTTAAATGTCACAGTGAGACTGGTGTAGTGCTCTTCTCTTCTATAGCCTATGGATCTATCATACAGCATGTTGACTCAAAACCCTGTTCCCTTTTCAACCTAGTTTACTTTCAACCATAAAGGTATTGTTGTTGCTTGTGTCATGATTCCCCAAGGTGCAGTTCACTCTATCAGCCAGTAGTAGTTGGTGTTTTGTTCAGGAACTGGACGCCGGTCTGTTGGTTGGTTGGGGGGGTTTAGATCAACCTCGGATCAGAGGAGAGATTGACCTGAGCTAGCTACCCGCCCCCCACTGCTTATGCAAAACATTTCTCTCTCTGTTTGACTGAGGGAACACCAAAGACCACGTTTTTGGTTACATTTTTCTTTGGGTTTTTATTTTTATCTTTTATTTTTTGTCTTTTATTTGTATTTTTCTATCTTATTATTATGACATCATCCTCTGTCATGCCCAGTAGACTTCTATATCTTTATCTCTGGCCCCCGTCCTGTACAGACAGGGCACTCCACTCCCTCGGCCAGTTTAAGATCTCTGTTTACAGCGACGGCTAGTGTTACTTAGTGACGGCGTCAATGCTGGTTCAGACCTACCTGGGTTAAACTAGTATCTGTTTTCTTTATGCCTGGCTGGAGTAACCAGATGGGTTTTTTGAGACTGTTGTCATTGGTTCCACTGTGCCAGGCAAGCTCAATAAAGCACAGCTCAAATATTCAAAGAAATGTAATACTGTTTGAACCCAGGTCTGCTTGGGTTATCCATATAGCAGTAGTAGTAGTAGTAGCAGTAGTAGTAGTAGTAGTAGCAGTAGTAGTAGTAACAGTAGCAGCAGCAGCAGACTCATTAGTACACTCTTAATAGTCGTACTCTGTTCTTCTCCTCCGTTCTATCTGTCTCTCTTTTTATTTGGATGGATGTGTTCTGTCCCCCCATTTTGACCCCATAGTGGTTGTTTATTGTTGTTGATGACGATGTAGAAAAAAAGATTATCAAGAGGTCCTGGTGAAGCATGATGAGTGTGTAGAGACCATTGTCTGTGTGTTTACACCATCACCTAATCAACCTACCCAATACCTCCTGCTATTATTGACCCCTACCTTCCATAACTAGTCCTATCGATGGATTGATCTATTATTGACCCCTACCTTCCATAACTAGTCTCCTATCGATGGATTGATCTATTATTGACCCCTACATCCATAACTAGTCTCCTATCGATGGATTGATCTATTATTGACCCCTATCCACCATACATAGTCTCCTATCAATGGATCAATCTATTATTGACCCCTACCTTCCATAACTAGTCTCCTATCGATGGATCAATCTATTATTGACCCCTACCTTCCATAACTAGTCTCCTATCGATGGATCGATCTATTATTGACCCCTATCCACCATACATAGTCTCCTATCGATGGATCGATCTATTATTGACCCCTATCCACCATACATAGTCTCCTATCGATGGATTGATCTATTATTGACCCCTACCTTCCATAACTAGTCTCCTATCGATGGATTGATCTATTATTGACCCCTACCTTCCATAACTAGTCTCCTATCGATGGATTGATCTATTATTGACCCCTACCTTCCATAACTAGTCTCCTATCGATGGATCAATCTATTATTGACCCCTACCTTCCATAACTAGTCTCCTATTGATGGATTGATCTATTATCGACCCCTACCTTCCATAACTAGTCTCCTATCGATGGATTGATCTATTATTGACCCCTACCTTCCATAACTAGTCTCCTATCGATGGATTGATCTATTATTGACCCCTACCTTCCATAACTAGTCTATCGATGGATTGATCTATTATTGACCCCTACCTTCCATAACTAGTCTCCTATCGATGGATCAATCTATTATTGACCCCTACCTTCTATAACTAGTCTCCTATCGATGGATCGATCTATTATTGACCCCTACCTTCCATAACTAGTCTCCTATCGATGGATTGATCTATTATTGACCCCTACCTTCCATAACTAGTCTCCTATCGATGGATTGATCTATTATTGACCCCTACCTTCCATAACTAGTCTCCTATCGATGGATCAATCTATTATTGACCCCTACCTTCCATAACTAGTCTCCTATCGATGGATCGATCTATTATTGACCCCTATCCACCATACATAGTCTCCTATCGATGGATCGATCTATTATTGACCCCTATCCACCATACATAGTCTCCTATCGATGGATTGATCTATTATTGACCCCTACCTTCCATAACTAGTCTCCTATCGATGGATTGATCTATTATTGACCCCTACCTTCCATAACTAGTCTCCTATCGATGGATTGATCTATTATTGACCCCTACCTTCCATAACTAGTCTCCTATCGATGGATTGATCTATTATTGACCCCTACCTTCCATAACTAGTCACCTATCGATCTATCAGACCCCTATCTGTCTGGTAGCCCGTTGTCAATCAGTCCCAACCCCCTCCCTCCATGCCTCACTCCTAACCTCCACAGTGTTATAGAGGTACCAATAGTTTTATATAATGTCAACCTTGCGTTTTAGGAGTCTTTGTTGTAGCTTGTTTAATGGGACTGAATAATAATATTGATGCTGTTGTATTTTATTAAGTAGGTACAAAACGTGACATTCCTCCACTTTTTCTTCACTGTCCTGAGATATGTGTTCTGATTATTACAAAATGAAATGTAAAAAGTATAAATAAATATGTAATAATAAAATAAATGGAACATCCTACCCTCCCAAACAAATGTGTTTCTGGTATGTGTATCCTTGTAAATATTTCTAGTTATTCTAAAGTTATCTCTGTAATTTACAGGTTATTGCTGTCATTTGGTTTCTGGTATGTTATCTCTGTAAATATTTCTAGTTATTCTAAAGTTATCTCTGTAATTTACAGGTTATCGCTGTCATTTGGTTTCTGGTATGTTGTCATGTATTGTTATTCTGCTTGGTGGTGACTGGATCACATTAGTTTGAGCGGTGCTAGATGCTGTTGTCTGGTGAATGCATTAGGTACTTCCCTAGGCTTTGCTTCCCTCCATCAGGCCGTCTGATTGGCCAGCAGCTCTCTCAGCCACAGTAATTTACCAGGAAGCACAATGAGCCATGTCACCAGGGGGCGTTGAGGAAAGGAAGTGGGTCACCTGAGGACAGACAGGAATGCTGTGGATAAGTGTCAAATGGCACCCTATTCCAGGGCTCTGGTCAATAGTAGTGCACTATGTAGGGAATAGGGTGCCATAGAGCTCTGGTCAATAGTAGTGCACTATTGTAGGGAATAGGGTGCCATAGGGCTCTGGTCAATAGTAGTGCACTATGTAGGGAATAGGGTGCCATAGGGCTCTGGTCAATAGTAGTGCACTATGTAGGGAATAGGGTGCCATAGGGCTCTGGTCAATAGTAGTGCACTATGTAGGGAATAGAGTGCCATAGGGCTCTGGTCAATAGTAGTGCACTATGTAGGGAATAGGGTGTCATTTGGGACATACTCACTGTCCCAATTATCTGTGAAGTGCACAGTTGTGCACTCCTCCCCAAGCATTTGAGTGAAGGGAAGTGTACACTTGGGTCAGAAGGGTAGATAATTGGGACGCAGACAGACAGGGTTGAGGGCAGGCTGCAGAAGGAGGAAGCATAAGGAAGAGTTGCAGCTGCAGGAATGTCATGATCAATTGTCTACTGGTTACAGTACTGCATGTATGGATGAGTTTATACTGGACCTGCATCAATGTGCTTTACAAATGTAACTTGTTGCAATGCATTCTTGTTGTTCTTTGTCCATGTCTTGAAAATGTATCATTTTTTAGTTTGTTGTCTGTTTAGATTGTCAGTAGTTTATCCTTCATGTTGTCTGGTTAGATTGTCAGTAGTTTATCCTTCATGTTGTCTAGTTAGATTGTAGGTAGTTTATCCTCCATGTTGTCTGGTTAGATTGTCAGTAGTTTATCCTTCATGTTGTCTGGTTAGATTGTAGGTAGTTTATCCTTCATGTTGTCTGGTTAGATTGTAGGTAGTTTATCCTTCATGTTGTCTTCAACTTTGTGTCAAATCAAATGTATTTATATAGCCCTTCTTACATCAGCTGATATCTCAAAGTGCTGTACAGAAACCCAGCCTAAAACCCAAAACAGCAAGCAATGCAGGTGTAGAAGCACGGTGGCTAGGAAAAACTCCCTAGAAAGGCCAAAACCTAGGAAGAAACCTAGAGAGGAACCAGGCTCTGAGGGGTGGCCAGTCCTCTTCTGGCTGTGCCGGGTGGAGATTATAACAGAACATGGCCAAGATGTTAAAATGTTCATAAATGACCAGCATGGTCAAATAATAATAATCACAGTGGTTGTAGTGGGTGCAACTGGTCAGCACCTCAGGAGTAAATGTCATTTAGCTTTTCACAGACGATCATTCAGAGTATCTCTACAACTCCTGCTGTCTCTAGAGAGTTGAAAACAGCAGGTCTGGGACAGGTAGCACATCCGGTGAACAGGTCAGGGTTCCATAATCACAGGCAGAACAGTTGAAACTGGAGCAGCAGCACGGCCAGGTGGACTGTGGACAGCAAGGAGTCATCATGCCAGGTAGTCCTGAGGCGTGGTCCTAGGGCTCAGATCCTCCTAGAGAGAGAGAGAGAGAGAGAGAGAGAGAGAGAAAGACAATTCACACAGGACACCGGATAAGACAGGAGAAGTACTCCAGATATAACAGACTGACCCTAGCCTCCCGACACAAACTACTGCAGCATAAATACTGGATGCTGAGACAGGAGGGGTCAGGAGACACTGTGGCCCCATCCGATGATACCCCTGGACAGAGCCAAACAGGCAGGATATAACCCCACCCACTTTGCCAAAGCACAGCCCCCACACCACTAGAGAGAGATCTTCAACCACCAACTTACCATCCTGAGACAAGGCCGTGTGAATGATACAAACCTTAGAATGTCTTAGAAATCTAAACACACTGCATATGGTCTGCATAATGCTACTATAGACTAGTGATGATGTGGTCTGCATAATGGTCTGCATAATAGACTTCTGATGTGGTCTGCATAATGCTACTATAGACTAGTGATGATGTGGTCTGCATAATGCTACTATAGACTAGTGATGATGTGGTCTGCATAATGCTACTATAGACTAGTGATGATGTGGTCTGAATAATGCTACTATAGACTAGTGATGATGTGGTCTGCATAATGCTACTATAGACTAGTGATGATGTGGTCTGCATAATGATACTATAGACTAGTGATGATGTGGTCTGCATAATGCTACTATAGACTAGTGATGATGTGGTCTGCATAATGCTACTATAGACTAGTGATGATGTGGTCTGCATAATGCTACTATAGACTAGTGATGATGTGGTCTGCATAATGCTATGATAGACTAGTGATGTGGTCTGCATAATGCTACTATAGACTAGTGATGATTTGAAAAAATAACTTGTGCTCTGTTCCTTGCCTGCACATGTTCTCTCATCAAGTGATCATATTTTTTCCCATCAGGCTATAATCAATGTACTCTCAACTTTACTAAAATGTAAATTTTGATTTGAGTTATGATTTAGATTGGCCCATTATCAAATAGGCAGGAACCGGGCAGGAGGGAAAATACAATCTGTATGCACTCCAATAGTGAATGGAGGAACTCTGGTGGGGTGTTTTTCAGTCATGCTGGGTAGGATACTCTTCTGGCAGGTTGTTTTTCAGTCATGCTGGGTAGGATACTCTTCTGGCAGGTTGTTTTTCAGTCATGCTAGGTAGGATACTCTTCTGGCGGGTTGTTTTTCAGTCATGCTGGGTAGGATACTCTTCTGGCGGGTTGTTTTTCAGTCATGCTGGGTAGGATACTCTTCTGGCAGGTTGTTTTTCAGTCATGCTGGGTAGGATACTATTCTGGCGGGTTGTTTTTCAGTCATGCTGGGTAGGATACTCTTCTGGCAGGTTGTTTTTCAGTCATGCTGGGTAGGATACTCTTCTGGCAGGTTGTTTTTCAGTCATGCTGGGTAGGATACTCTTCTGCCAGGTTGTTTTTCAGTCATGCTGGGTAGGATACTCTTCTGGCAGGTTGTTTTTCAGTCATGCTGGGTAGGATACTCTTCTGGCAGGTTGTTTTTCAGTCATGCTGGGTAGGATACTCTTCTGGCGGGTTGTTTTTCAGTCATGCTGGGTAGGATACTCTTCTGGCAGGTTGTTTTTCAGTCATGCTGGGTAGGATACTCTTCTGGCAGGTTGTTTTTCAGTCATGCTGGGTAGGATACTCTTCTGGCGGGTTGTTTTTCAGTCATGCTGGGTAGGATACTCTTCTGGCAGGTTGTTTTTCAGTCATGCTGGGTAGGATACTCTTCTTGCAGGTTGTTTTTCAGTCATGCTGGGTAGGATACTCTTCTGGCAGGTTGTTTTTCAGTCATCCTGGGTAGGATACTCTTCTGGCAGGTTGTTTTTCAGTCATCCTGGGTAGGATACTCTTCTGGCAGGTTGTTTTTCAGTCATCCTGGGTAGGATACTCTTCTGGCAGGTTGTTTTTCAGTCATGCTGGGTAGGATACTCTTCTGGCAGGTTGTTTTTCAGTCATGCTGGGTAGGATACTCTTCTGGCAGGTTGTTTTTCAGTCATGCTGGGTAGGATACTCTTCTGGCAGGTTGTTTTTCAGTCATGCTGGGTAGGATACTCTTCTGGCAGGTTGTTTTTCAGTCATGCTGGGTAGGATACTCTTCTGGCAGGTTGTTTTTCAGTCATGCTGGGTAGGATACTCTTCTGGCAGGTTGTTTTTCAGTCATGCTGGGTAGGATACTCTTCTGGCAGGTTGTTTTTCAGTCATGCTGGGTAGGATACTCTTCTGGCGGGTTGTTTTTCAGTCATGCTGGGTCGGCTACTCCGGTTATTTCACTTCACACATCAACCACTGTTAGAGGAGCACGACCTCTTCTGCACGACAGGTGATATTCCACCCAAAATCTGTATGCCATGGGCTCTCCTACCCTGTTCCTGCTACCCAGTACTCTGAATGCCATGGGCTCTCCTACCCTGTTCCTGCAGCTACCCAGTACTCTGTATACCATGGGCTCTCCAACCCTGTTCCTATACTCTGTATACCATGGGCTCTCCAACCCTGTTCCTACAGCTACCCAGTACTCTGTATACCATGGGCTCTCCTACCCTGTTCCTGCAGCTACCCAGTACTCTGTATACCATGGGCTCTCCAACCCTGTTCCTGCAGCTACCCAGTACTCTGGATGCCATGGGCTCTCCTACCCTGTTCCTGCAGCTACCCAGTACTCTGTATGCCATGGGCTCTCCGACCCTGTTCCTGCAGCTACCCAGTACTCTGTATATCATGGGCTCTCCTACCCTGTTCCTGCTACCCAGCACTCTGTATACCATGGGCTCTCCTACCCTGTTCCTGCTACCCAGTACTCTGTATACCATGGGCTTTCCTACCCTGTTCCTGCTACCCAGTACTCTGTATGCCATGGGCTCTCCTACCCTGTTCCTACTACCAAGTACTCTGTATACCATGGGCTGTCCAACCCTGTTCCTGCAGCTACCCAGTACTCTGTATACCATGGGCTCTCCTACCCTGTTCCTGCTAACCAGTACTCTGTATGCCATGGGCCATCCTACCCTGTTCCTGCAGCTACCCAGTACTCTGTATACCATGGGCTCTCCAACCCTGTTCCTGTACTCTGTATACCATGGGCTCTCCAACCCTGTTCCTGCACCTACCCAGTACTCTGTATGCCATGGGCTCTCCTACCCTGTTCCTGCTACCCAGTACTCTGTATGCCATGGGCTGTCCAACCCTGTTCCTACAGCTACCCAGTACTCTGTATACCATGGGCTCTCATACCCTGTTCCTGCAGCTTCCCAGTACTCTGTATGCCATGGGCTCTTCTACCCTGTTCCTGCAGCTACCCAGTACTCCGTATACCATGGTCTCTCCAACCCTGTTCCTGCAGCTACCCAGTACTCTGTATACCATGGGCTCTCCTACCCTGTTCCTGCTACCCAGCACTCTGTATACCATGGGCTCTCCTACCCTGTTCCTGCAGCTACCCAGTACTCTGTATACCATGGGCTCTGCTACCCTGTTCCTGCAGCTATCCAGTACGCTGTATACCATGGGCTCTCCTACCCTGTTCCTGCAGCTACCCAGTACTCTGTATACCATGGGCTCTCCTACCCTGTTCCTGCAGCTACCCAATACTCTGTATACCATGGGCTCTCCTACCCTGTTCCTGCAGCTACCCAGTACTCTGTATACCATGGGCTCTCCTACCCTGTTCCTGCAGCTACCCAGTACTCTGGATACCATGGGCTCTCCTACCCTGTTCCTGCAGCTACCCAATACTCTGTATGCCATGGGCTCTTCTACCCTGTTCCTGCAGCTACCCAGTACTCCGTATACCATGGTCTCTCCAACCCTGTTCCTGCAGCTACCCAGTACTCTGTATACCATGGGCTCTCCTACCCTGTTCCTGCTACCCAGCACTCTGTATACCATGGGCTCTCCTACCCTGTTCCTGCAGCTACCCAGGTTACTCCGGTTATTTCACTTCACACATCAACCACTGTTAGAGGAGCACGACCTCTTCTGCACGACAGGTGATATTCCACCCAAAATCTGTATGCCATGGGCTCTCCTACCCTGTTCCTGCTACCCAGTACTCTGTATGCCATGGGCTGTCCAACCCTGTTCCTACAGCTACCCAGTACTCTGTATACCATGGGCTCTCCTACCCTGTTCCTGCTACCAAGTACTCTGTATACCATGGGCTGTCCAACCCTGTTCCTGCAGCTACCCAGTACTCTGTATACCATGGGCTGTCCTACCCTGTTCCTGCAGCTATCCAGTACTCTGTATACCATGGGCTCTCCTACCCTGTTCCTGCAGCTATCCAGTACTCTGTATACCATGGGCTCTCCTACCCTGTTCCTGCAGCTATCCAGTACTCTGTATACCATGGGCTCTCCTACCCTGTTCCTGCAGCTACCCAGTACTCTGTATACCATGGGCTCTGCTACCCTGTTCCTGCAGCTATCCAGTACGCTGTATACCATGGGCTCTCCTACCCTGTTCCTGCAGCTACCCAGTACTCTGTATACCATGGGCTCTCCTACCCTGTTCCTGCAGCTACCCAATACTCTGTATACCATGGGCTCTCCTACCCTGTTCCTGCAGCTACCCAGTACTCTGTATACCATGGGCTCTCCTACCCTGTTCCTGCAGCTACCCAGTACTCTGGATACCATGGGCTCTCCTACCCTGTTCCTGCAGCTACCCAATACTCTGTATACCATGGGATCTCCTACCCTGTTCCTGCAGCTACCCAGTACTCTGTATACCATGGGCTCTCATACCCTGTTCCTGCAGCTTCCCAGTACTCTGTATGCCATGGGCTCTTCTACCCTGTTCCTGCAGCTACCCAGTACTCCGTATACCATGGTCTCTCCAACCCTGTTCCTGCAGCTACCCAGTACTCTGTATACCATGGGCTCTCCTACCCTGTTCCTGCTACCCAGCACTCTGTATACCATGGGCTCTCCTACCCTGTTCCTGCAGCTACCCAGGTTACTCCGGTTATTTCACTTCACACATCAACCACTGTTAGAGGAGCACGACCTCTTCTGCACGACAGGTGATATTCCACCCAAAATCTGTATGCCATGGGCTCTCCTACCCTGTTCCTGCTACCCAGTACTCTGTATGCCATGGGCTGTCCAACCCTGTTCCTACAGCTACCCAGTACTCTGTATACCATGGGCTCTCCTACCCTGTTCCTGCTACCAAGTACTCTGTATACCATGGGCTGTCCAACCCTGTTCCTGCAGCTACCCAGTACTCTGTATACCATGGGCTGTCCTACCCTGTTCCTGCAGCTATCCAGTACTCTGTATACCATGGGCTCTCCTACCCTGTTCCTGCAGCTATCCAGTACTCTGTATACCATGGGCTCTCCTACCCTGTTCCTGCAGCTATCCAGTACTCTGTATACCATGGGCTCTCCTACCCTGTTCCTGCAGCTACCCAGTACTCTGTATACCATGGGCTCTGCTACCCTGTTCCTGCAGCTATCCAGTACGCTGTATACCATGGGCTCTCCTACCCTGTTCCTGCAGCTACCCAGTACTCTGTATACCATGGGCTCTCCTACCCTGTTCCTGCAGCTACCCAATACTCTGTATACCATGGGCTCTCCTACCCTGTTCCTGCAGCTACCCAGTACTCTGTATACCATGGGCTCTCCTACCCTGTTCCTGCAGCTACCCAGTACTCTGGATACCATGGGCTCTCCTACCCTGTTCCTGCAGCTACCCAGTACTCTGTATACCATGGGATCTCCTACCCTGTTCCTGCAGCTACCCAGTACTCTGTATACCATGGGCTCTCCTACCCTGTTCCTGCAGCTACCCAGTACTCTGTATACCATGGGCTCTCCTACCCTGTTCCTGCAGCTACCCAATACTCTGTATACCATGGGCTCTCCTACCCTGTTCCTGCAGCTACCCAGTACTCTGTATACCATGGGCTCTCCTACCCTGTTCCTGCAGCTACCCAGTACTCTGTATACCATGGGCTCTCCTACCCTGTTCCTGCAGCTACCCAGTACTCTGGATACCATGGGCTCTCCAACCCTGTTCCTGCAGCTACCCAGTACTCTGTATACCATGGGCTCTCCTACCCTGTTCCTGCAGCTACCCAGTACTCTGGATACCATGGGCTCTCCTACCCTGTTCCTGCAGCTATCCAGTGCTTCATTTGAGAAAACATGAAATGTGTTTAGGAACATTGATCGTAACATGTTTCATTAAACTGTGGACAGCCCCTCTCTCTGCACCCTCCAGAAAGGAATGAAGGAGAGAGAGAAGGAGATGGAATCACAGGGGTGAGATATTCTGTAGCTAACGGTAATGTTAGACTTTTAATTATGAATATATTTGAAAAAAAAATCCCTATTACTAGGCTATTCAAAATCAAATACAAATTCACTATAATTGTAGGCTAACTCTGTAAGCCACCCTGCACAATGAATTAACCAACAGCATTGCCTAGGCCTGTACGTCCTCTCCCAGACTCATGGAGAGAACGTTTGTAGTGTATCATCAGTCTACCCGGTATGTAGAATAATACAGTCCACAATAACAAGGCCATTACTAGAATTAGTTTAATTTTTGAGTTTACAGCACCTTCAGAAAGTATTCAGACCCCTTGACTTTTTTCACATTTTGTTACGTTACAGCTTTATTCTAAAATGGATTACATTGTTTTTCCCCCTCATCAATCTACACACAATACCCCATCATGACAAAGCAAAAACAGGTTTTAGAGTTTTTTGCTAATTTATTAAACTAAAAACATGAAATATTAAGTATTAAGTATTCAGACCCTTTACGATTACAGTCTCGAGTCCTCCTGGGTATGATAGTACATGCTTGGCACACCTGTATTTGGGGAGTTTCTCCCATTCTTCTCTGCAGATCCTCTCAAGCTCTGTCAGGTTGGATGGGGAGAGTCGCTGCACAGCTATTTTCAGGTCTCTCCAGAGTTGTTCGATCAGGTTCAAGTTCAGGCTCTGGCTGGGCCACTCAAGGACATTCAGAGACTTGTCCTGAAGCCACTCATGTGTTGCCTTGGCTGTGTGCTTAGGGTTGTTGTCCTGTTGGAAGGTGAACCTTCACCCCAGTCTGAGGTCCTGAGCGCTCTGGAGCAGGTTTTCATCAAGAATCTCTCTGTACTTTGCTCCGTTCATCTTTCCCTTGATCCTGACAGTCTATCAGTCCCTGCCGCTGAAAAACATCCCCACAGCATGATGCTGCCACCACCATGCTTCACCGTAGGGATGGTGCCAGATTTCCTCCAGACGTGACGCTTGGCATTCAGGCCAAAGAGTTCAATCTTAGTTTCATCAGACCAGAGACATTTGTTTCTCATGGTCTGAGAGTCTTTAGGTGCCTTTTGGCAAACTCCAAACCGGATGTCATGTACCGTTTACTGAGGAGTGGTTAACCTCTGGCCACTCTACCATAAAGGCCTGATTGGTGGAGTGCTGCAGAGATGGTTGTCCTTCTGGAAGGTTCTCCCATCTCCACCGAGGAACTCTAGAGCTCTGTCAGAGTGACCATCGGATTCTTGGTCACTTCCCTGGCCAAGGCCCTTCTCCCCTGATTGCTCAGTTTGGCCAGACGGCCAGCTCTAGGAAGAGTCTAGGTGGTTCCTATCTTCTTCCATTTAAGAATGATGGAGGTCACTGTGTTCTTGGTGACCTTCAATGCTGCAGAATTTTTTTGGGTTCCCTTCCCCAGATCTGTGCTTCGACACAATCCTGTCTCTGAGCTCTACGGACAATTCCTTTGACCTCATGGCTTGGTTGTTGCTTTGACATCCACTGTCAACTGTGGGACCTTATATAGACAGGTGTGTGCCTTTCCAAATCATGTCCAATCAAATGAATTTACCACAGGTGGACTTCAATCAAGTTGTAGAAACATCTCAGGGATGATCAATGGAAACAGGATGCACTAGTAAAGGGTCTGAATTAAATAAATAATAATAATAAATAAGTTATTCCTGTGTTGTTTTTTAAAGTTTTTTTTTTTTTTAATAAATATGCTTTCGCTTTGTCATTATGCGGTATTGTGTGTAGATTGCTGATATATATAGATATATATTTTTTTTCAATACATTTTCAAATAAGGCTTTAACATATGGAAAAGGTCAAGAGGTCTGAATACTTTGCGAAGGTATTTTAGGCCAATTATGTGCTATGCATAATATGCGGCAGGCTATATGTTGTATAACAACACAATCATTATTTAAATGTAGGGTTGTTTTAGGGCTTGGGCTCATATATAGGTCTGTGCTTTATGCATCCCCTCTAATAGGTGTTTTTGAATCAATCATCAGTGTAGAAAGCGCATTTCATTGTTAGGCTTTGAAACAACATTGACAAGGACAATGTTTTCTACACAGTTTCAACCTGTTGTTGAATGTCGTTCTTTAAATTGATCATTCACTAGTGAGGTGAGTACTGTTTTGATGTGATTTTTTAATTCATTTGCATTGATGTCAGAGTGGTTAGAGAGCCAATAGGGCCCTGAGTACATTAGTCATTAGTACCTGAAGGTCGTAATCAGGTTGGGTACTACCAACGCATGTCCAGAGTGCATAAGAGGAGATTATCATGACTCAACGTAGAATTTGACTGCGATCATGACTGACGGTAATACGGTCACCACAACAGCCCTAACGATCACCTAAACCAGTCATCCTGATCCTGCCTGTCACCTCTACCGATCATGTTGAACCTGGCTGTCACCTCTACCAATCATGTTGAACCTGGTTGTCACCTCTACCAATCATGTTGAACCTGGCTGTCACCTCTACCAATCACGTTGAACCTGGCTATCACCTCTACCAATCATGTTAAACCTGGCTGTCACCCCGGGGCATGGCAGTGTATCCTATGTAGCCCTGGTCAGAATGAGGTCAGAGAGACATTCAAACTCCACTACTACACTGGTAAAGCAACATATCTTTCTCTGACTCTCTCTGACTCTCTCTCACTCACTCTCTCTCTCTGACTCTCTGTGACTCTCTCTCTCACTCTCTCTCTCTGACTCTCTCTCTCTCTCTCGCTCTCTCTGACTCTCTCTCTCTTTCTTTCTCTCTCTGTCTCTCTCTGACTCTCTCTGACTCTCTCTCTCTCTCTTTCTGACTCTCTCTCTCTCTCTCTGACTCTCTCTCTCTCTGTCTCTGTCTCTCTCTGTCTCTGTCTCTCTCTCTCTCTGTCTCTCTCTCTCTGACTTTCTCTCTCTCTG
>NC_092178.1:1774870-1807370 GCF_045791955.1 Oncorhynchus clarkii lewisi
TGCGTGTGTGTGTGTGTGTGTGTGTGTGTGTGTGTGTGTGTGTGTGTGTGTGTGTGTGTGTGTGTGTGTGTGTGTGTGTGTGTGTGTGTGTGTGTGTGTGTGTGTGTGTGTGTGAGAGAGACACAGAGACGGGCGGGTATCTTCATGCTATGCCACAGACCACAGTGAAAGGTCATAATGCCCTCATTACTGTCTCTCCAGGAGTCTGGTTGTCCTGGAAGATCACAACTGGTACGTCCCAAATAGCTCCCTGTTCCCTATGTAGTGAATTGGTCAAAAGGAGTGCACTATATAGGGAATAGGGTGCCATGCAGGACCTGACCAATGCTGCAGATGTCTGGTGTATACATCGAGACAGTTCTCCCTTTATCTAGATATCAACACAGGAGACACTATGGAACAGTTTAGTAGACTAGACGATGTGAGACACTAAGGAACACTTTAGTCGGGCTAGACGATGTGAGATACTAAGGAACATGTTAGTAGACTAGATGATGTGAGACACTAAGGAACAGTTTAGTAGACTAGAAGGTGTGAGACACTAAGGAACAGTTTAGTAGATTAGACGATGTGAGACACGAAGGAACAGTTTAGTAGACTAGAAGGTGTGAGACACTAAGGAACAGTTTAGTAGACTAGAAGGTGTGAGCTTCTAACAGTTTAGTAGACTAGAAGGTGTGAGACACTAAGGAACAGTTTAGTAGATTAGAAGGTGTGAGACACTAAGGAACAGTTTAGTAGATTAGAAGGTGTGAGACACTAAGGAACAGTTTAGTAGACTAGACGATGTGAGATACTAAGGAACAGTTTAGTAGACTAGAAGGTGTGAGATACTAAGGAACAGTTTAGTAGACTAGAAGGTGTGAGACACTAAGGAACAGTTTAGTAGACTAGAAGGTGTGAGACACTAAGGAACAGTATAGTAGACTAGGTGATGTGAGACACTAAGGAACAGTTTAGTAGACTAGAAGGTGTGAGCTTCTAACAGTTTAGTAGACTAGAAGGTGTGAGACACTAAGGAACAGTTTAGTAGACTAGACAATGTGAGATACTAAGGAACATGTTAGTAGACTAGATGACGTGAGACACTGAGGAACAGTTTAGTAGACTAGAAGGTGTGAGCTTCTAACAGTTTAGTAGACTAGAAGGTGTGAGATTCTAACAGTTTAGTAGACTAGAAGGTGTGAGATTCTAACAGTTTAGTATAGAAGGTGTGAGACACTAAGGAACAGTTTAGTAGGCTAGACGATGTGAGACACTAAGGAACAGTTTAGTAGACTAGAAGGTGTGAGACACTAAGGAACAGTTTAGTAGACTAGAAGGTGTGAGATACTAAGGAACAGTTTAGTAGACTAGAAGGTGTGAGACACAAAGGAACAGTTTAGTAGACTAGACGATGTGAGATACTAAGGAACATGTTAGTAGACTAGATGATGTGAGACACTAAGGAACAGTTTAGTAGACTAGAAGGCGTGAGCTTCTAACAGTTTAGTAGACTAGAAGGTGTGAGATTCTAACAGTTTAGTAGACTAGAAGGTGTGAGATTCTAACAGTTTAGTAGACTAGAAGGTGTGAGATTCTAACAGTTTAGTAGACTAGAAGGTGTGAGATACTAAGGAACAGTTTAGTAGACTAGAAGGTGTGAGACACTAAGGAACAGTTTAGTAGACTAGAAGGTGTGAGACACCAGGGAACAGTTTAGTAGACTAGAAGGTGTGAGACCAAGGAACCGTTTATTAGACTAGGTGATGTGAGACACTAAGGAACAGTTTAGTAGACTAGAAGGTGTGAGACACCAAGGAACAGTTTAGTAGACTAGGTGATGTGAGACACTAAGGAACAGTTTAGTAGATTAGACGTTTTGAGACACTAAGGAACAGTTTAGTAGACTAGAAGGCGTGAGACACTAAAGCCACCATGGAACAGTTTAGTAGACTAGGTGATGTGAGACACTAAGGAACAGTTTAGTAGACTAAAAGGCGTGAGACACTAAAGCCACCATGGAACAGTTTAGTAGACTAGAAGGTGTGAGATTCTAACAGTTTAGTAGACAAGAAGGTGTGAGACACTAAGGAACAGTTTAGTAGGCTAGACGATGTGAGACACTAAGGAACAGTTTAGTAGACTAGAAGGTGTGAGACACTAAGGAACAGTTTAGTAGACTAGAAGGTGTGAGATACTAAGGAACATTTTAGTAGACTAGAAGGTGTGAGATACCAAGGAACAGTTTAGTAGATTAGAAGGTGTGAGACACCAAGGAACAGTTTAGTAGACTAGACGATGTGAGACACCAAGGAACAGTTTAGTAGACTAGAAGGTGTGAGACACAAAGGAACAGTTTAGTAGACTAGACGATGTGAGCTACTAAGGAACATGTTAGTAGACTAGATGATGTGAGACACTAAGGGACAGTTTAGTAGACTAGAAGGCGTGAGCTTCTAACAGTTTAGTAGACTAGAAGGTGTGAGACACTAAGGAACAGTTTAGTAGACTAGAAGGTGTGAGACACTAAGGAACAGTTTAGTAGACTAGAAGGTGTGAGACACCAAGGAACAGTTTAGTAGACTAGGTGATGTGAGACACAAAGGAACAGTTTAGTAGACTAGAAGGTGTGAGACACCAAGGAACAGTTTAGTAGACTAGAAGGTGTGAGACACCAAGGAACAGTTTAGTAGACTAGGTGATGTGAGACACTAAGGAACAGTTTAGTAGACTAGAAGGCGTGAGACACTAAAGCCACCATGGAACAGTTTAGTAGACTAGGTGATGTGAGACACTAAGGAACAGTTTAGTAGACTAGAAGGCGTGAGACACTAAAGCCACCATGGAACAGTTTAGTAGACTAGGTGATGTGAGACACTAAGGAACAGTTTAGTAGACTATGTGTGAGATACTAAGGAACAGTTTAGTAGACTAGAAGGTGTGAGATACTAAGGAACAGTTTAGTAGACTAGAAGGTGTGAGATACTAAGGAACAGTTTAGTAGACTAGAAGGTGTGAGATACTAAGGAACAGTTTAGTAGACTATGTGTGAGATACTAAGGAACAGTTTAGTAGACTAGAAGGTGTGAGATACTAAGGAACAGTTTAGTAGACTATGTGTGAGATACTAAGGAACAGTTTAGTAGACTAGAAGGTGTGAGACACTAAGGAACAGTTTAGTAGACTATGTGTGAGATACTAAGGAACAGTTTAGTAGACTAGAAGGTGTGAGACACTAAGGAACAGTTTAG
This sequence comes from Oncorhynchus clarkii lewisi, assembly GCF_045791955.1. Lineage (NCBI taxonomy): Eukaryota > Metazoa > Chordata > Actinopteri > Salmoniformes > Salmonidae > Oncorhynchus > Oncorhynchus clarkii. The sequence goes on from NC_092178.1 coordinate 1,778,104, forward strand.
TAGACTATGTGTGAGATACTAAGGAACAGTTTAGTAGACTAGAAGGTGTGAGATACTAAGGAACAGTTTAGTAGACTAGAAGGTGTGAGACACTAAGGAACAGTTTAGTAGACTATGTGTGAGACACTAAGGAACAGTTTAGTAGACTAGAAGGTGTGAGACACTAAGGAACAGTTTAGTAGACTATGTGTGAGATACTAAGGAACAGTTTAGTAGACTAGAAGGCGTGAGACACTAAAGCCACCATGGAACAGTTTAGTAGACTAGAAGGTGTGAGATACTAAGGAACAGTTTAGTAGACTAGAAGGTGTGAGACACCAAGGACCAGTTTAGTAGACTATGTGTGAGATACTAAGGAACAGTTTAGTAGACTAGAAGGTGTGAGATACTAAGGAACAGTTTAGTAGACTAGAAGGTGTGAGACACAAAGGAACAGTTTAGTAGACTAGAAGGTGTGAGACACTAAGGAACAGTTTAGTAGACTAGAAGGTGTGAGACACAAAGGAACAGTTTAGTAGACTAGAAGGTGTGAGACACTAAGGAACAGTTTAGTAGACTAGAAGGTGTGAGACACTAAGGAACAGTTTAGTAGACTAGAAGGTGTGAGACACAAAGGAACAGTTTAGTAGACTAGAAGGTGTGAGACACAAAGGAACAGTTTAGTAGACTAGAAGGTGTGAGACACTAAGGAACAGTTTAGTAGACTAGAAGGTGTGAGATACTAAGGAACAGTTTAGTAGACTATGTGTGAGACACTAAGGAACAGTTTAGTAGACTAGAAGGTGTGAGATACTAAGGAACAGTTTAGTAGACTAGAAGGTGTGAGACACTAAGGAACAGTTTAGTAGACTAGAAGGTGTGAGATACTAAGGAACAGTTTAGTAGACTAGAAGGTGTGAGACACTAAGGAACAGTTTAGTAGACTAGAAGGTGTGAGATACTAAGGAACAGTTTAGTAGACTAGAAGGTGTGAGATACTAAGGAACAGTTTAGTAGACTATGTGTGAGATACTAAGGAACAGTTTAGTAGACTAGAAGGTGTGAGATACTAAGGAACAGTTTAGTAGACTATGTGTGAGATACTAAGGAACAGTTTAGTAGACTAGAAGGTGTGAGACACAAAGGAACAGTTTAGTAGACTAGAAGGTGTGAGATACTAAGGAACAGTTTAGTAGACTAGAAGGTGTGAGATACTAAGGAACAGTTTAGTAGACTAGAAGGTGTGAGACACTAAGGAACAGTTTAGTAGACTAGAAGGTGTGAGACACTAAGGAACAGTTTAGTAGACTAGAAGGTGTGAGATACTAAGGAACAGTTTAGTAGACTAGAAGGTGTGAGACACTAAGGAACAGTTTAGTAGACTAGAAGGTGTGAGATACTAAGGAACAGTTTAGTAGACTAGAAGGTGTGAGATACTAAGGAACAGTTTAGTAGACTAGAAGGTGTGAGACACTAAGGAACAGTTTAGTAGACTATGTGTGAGATACTAAGGAACAGTTTAGTAGACTAGAAGGTGTGAGATACTAAGGAACAGTTTAGTAGACTATGTGTGAGATACTAAGGAACAGTTTAGTAGACTAGAAGGTGTGAGACACAAAGGAACAGTTTAGTAGACTAGAAGGTGTGAGATACTAAGGAACAGTTTAGTAGACTAGAAGGTGTGAGATACTAAGGAACAGTTTAGTAGACTAGAAGGTGTGAGACACTAAGGAACAGTTTAGTAGACTAGAAGGTGTGAGACACTAAGGAACAGTTTAGTAGACTAGAAGGTGTGAGATACTAAGGAACAGTTTAGTAGACTAGAAGGTGTGAGACACTAAGGAACAGTTTAGTAGACTAGAAGGTGTGAGACACTAAGGAACAGTTTAGTAGACTAGAAGGTGTGAGATACTAAGGAACAGTTTAGTAGACTAGAAGGTGTGAGATACTAAGGAACAGTTTAGTAGACTAGAAGGTGTGAGACACTAAGGAACAGTTTAGTAGACTAGAAGGTGTGAGATACTAAGGAACAGTTTAGTAGACTAGAAGGTGTGAGATACTAAGGAACAGTTTAGTAGACTAGGTGATGTGAGACACTAAGGAACAGTTTAGTAGACTAGAAGGTGTGAGATACTAAGGAACAGTTTAGTAGACTATGTGTGAGATACTAAGGAACAGTTTAGTAGACTAGAAGGTGTGAGACACAAAGGAACAGTTTAGTAGACTAGAAGGTGTGAGACACAAAGGAACAGTTTAGTAGACTAGAAGGTGTGAGTGCCATGCTGTTACAGGTAAAATGAAGAAAATGAGAAGCCATGAGAAAAACTCTCTCTCTCTTCCACTTGTGTAACAACACTACAAACAGGTTCAACTTTATTAGCACTCTGATATTACAAAAATATTGTTATGTACGATTTTAATACAATGTTCTAGAGTAATGACAATGTTGCTACATATGTTTAATAACAAAGTTATGTAGTGGTACACATTGATCTACATCGTATTTATTCCCCGATGGAGTAGAATATTATTGAAACCTGTGAGCAGAATGGGTTGTAATAATGTATACCAACACATTAACTTTGTACCCCGTCCTTTGAGAGTTGGGGAACTCAGAATGTGAAAGATAATGAAAAGAAAAGAAGCACTACAGCTTTAAATGAGAAGCGTTTGTAACAGTCGCTGTAGCTGTGCCAAGACCGAGATCTGCCTGCCATCGAATCCGCAACGACCTGCAGGTTTCAGTATCGCCTCCGTGGTGTTGACTACACCACTGCGGAAACTATTAATTCATCCTACTTAATCGGACAGCACGGACATAAGATACATTTTAGTCACCGGGCACAAATAACCTCAAGTCTATTATTATTTTTGTTATTCCGACCTAATCGTATTGCTCGTGATAGTTAAATGTTCCAACTTTACGCATGGAGAATAGCCTAGCGAATATCAGGTGAGGCGCGTGTAGAGGACTACACCTGAACGGATGGAATTGTATTTCCTGAATACTAATGCTGTTATTCTCCATCCATCCACAGCAAGACACTTGTTGATTTGAATAGACTTCATCACGGCAGACTGCTGCTTGGGAATACGATTTTGCTTTTGTGGGAGACCTGCCGCTACAGATTTATCGGAGCCCTTCGGGAGGGTGTCATTAGTTTTACCCGGGCTGTGTGGTACAGAGGCGGCTACAGATGGCGATGATCCTCGGCTTTTAACAGCCTGACAGAAAGCAGCATCATTCCCGCATCCCTATCTGCTACCAGGGAGGAGGCATGGGCAACCAGGTGGATAAAATGAAACAGTCACAACAAAGTTACGCAGAAGTTCCCACAGTGGACCCCAACGGGCTGGACACTGAGGAGGGTCCTCGGATCGGAGTGTCATATATTTTCTCAACAGATGACGAGGAACAGGAGGGTGAAAACCGTAACGTAGATGGAGCGGATAAGGAGCACCACACTGGTACGGAACATAAACACTGCGACAAGAGCAACGAGGTGGATTGCGCCGTTTACCACCGGGGGGATTGTATTTACGAGAAGAGCGTCAAGACCGCGGGTATGGAAACCTACTCCCCCGAGATCCTACTAAACAAATGCAGGGCAGGTGACCTGGTGGAGTTTGTAACCACGGGACAGTACCCTCACTGGGCGGTGTATGTCGGTGACTTCCAGGTGGTGCACCTGCACAGAGCAGAGATAAAGAACAGCTTCCTGACAGAGGCCAGCCAGGGAAGGAGATGTAGGATAGTCAACGAGCTGTATAAATTCAAAGCCCTCAGCGCCGAGATGGTGGTTCAGAACGCTATGGAACAGGTAGGAGCTAAAGACAGAGAGTTGAGCTGGAGAAATTCAGAGTGCTTTGCCGCTTGGTGCAGGTTTGGCAAACGGGAGTTCAAAATGGGCGGGGAGATCCGGATAGGAAAACAGCCATACAGGTTAAAGATCCTGATGTCAGATAAACATTCTCGCATGCTGGAGTTCCAGTGTTTAGAGGACTTGATCATGGAGAAGAGGAGAAACGACCAGGTGGGAAGGACATCAGTGGTCCAGGAGCTGGCCAATCATTTGAACAGTGTGGAAGAGATCAAAAGGAATCCACTCAGTGATCCAATAACAGCACAGACCGACCGCACAGTGATCTAATGGATTTATACACCTGCTATAAAGATCACGATGGCTCTTGCCTATCCAATCACAGACCCCTATCTAAGTGGATTTACGAACACACATTTCATTATACATTTTGATGAATATAATCTAAATGGCTTGTTCATGTCTAGTTGTTATTTGATTGATGGAAGAACAATAGTTTTAAAGGTTATTGATTTATTCTCTGCCTATTGATGTTTCATAATGATTGATATGATAATATATTGTACATGTTTTCGTGTCTCACCCAGGTAACCATCATACCTATAGCCCTAAGGTTATCTCATTCTGATGAAAACATGTTGCAGAGCATGGGTTGATCAAACATCGCTTATTGTATCGTACCAATAATTTAAGTCAAGTAAATTATCATTACATCTTTGCAGTCAAACTGTCTTTTATTCCCTGCTGTCTACAGCTGCATTGTTGTTCCTCAGGCACCATATCCCTACATAGTAGATTACTTTGAACAGGGCCCATAGGGGTAGGGTGTAGGGAACAGAGTGGAAGGGACTGAGTACCAACCCCTATCTATGCCTTCATAGTCTTTTCATCATTTATAAACACTTATTTTCCACCTGCTTTACAGTCAGCCTCATACCAGAGTACTAGCCTGTTTCCACCTGTTTACAGTCAGCCTCATACCAGAGTACTAGCCTGTTTCTACCTGCTTTACAGTCAGCCTCATACCAGAGTACTAGCCTGTTTCTACCTGCTTTACAGTCAGCCTCATACCAGAGTACTAGCCTGTTTCCACCTGCTTTACAGTCAGCCTCATACCAGAGTACTAGCCTGTTTCTACCTGCTTTACAGTCAGCCTCATACCAGAGTAGTAGCCTGTTTCCACCTGCTTTACAGTCAGCCTCATACCAGAGTACTAGCCGGTTTCCACCTGCTTTACAGTCAGCCTCATACCAGAGTACTAGCCTGTTTCCACCTGCTTTACAGTCAGCCTCATACCAGAGTACTAGCCTGTTTCCACCTGTTTACAGTCAGCCTCATACCAGAGTACTAGCCTGTTTCCACCTGCTTTACATACAGTCAGCCTCATACCAGAGTACTAGCCTGTTTCCACCTGTTTACAGTCAGCCTCATACCAGAGTACTAGCCTGTTTCCACCTGCTTTACAGTCAGCCTCATACCAGAGTACTAGCCTGTTTCCACCTGTTTACAGTCAGCCTCATACCAGAGTACTAGCCTGTTTCCACCTGCTTTACAGTCAGCCTCATACCAGAGTACTAGCCTGTTTCCACCTGCTTTACAGTCAGCCTCATACCAGAGTACTAGCCTGTTTCCACCTGTTTACAGTCAGCCTCATACCAGAGTACTAGCCTGTTTCCACCTGTTTACAGTCAGCCTCATACCAGAGTACTAGCCTGTTTCCACCTGTTTACAGTCAGCCTCATCAAATCAAATTGTATTTGTCACATACACATGGTTAGCAGATGTTAATGCGAGTGTAGCGAAATGCTTGTGCTTCTAGTTCCGACAATGCAGTAATAACCAACGAGTAATCTAACCTAACAATTCCAAAACTACTACCTTATACACACAAGTGTAAATCAAATCAAATGTATTTGTCACATACACATGGTTATGTTAATGCGAGTCTAGCGATAAAGAATATGTACATAAAGATATATGAATGAGTGATGGTACAGGACGGCATAGGCAAGATGCAGTAGATGGTATCGAGTACAGTGTAAACATATGAGATGAGTAATGTAGGGTATGTAAACAAAGTGGCATAGTTTAAAGTGGCTAGTGATACATGTATTACATAAAGATGCAGTAGATGATATAGAGTACAGTATATACGTATACATATGAGATGAATAATGTAGGGTATGTAAACATTATATTAAGTAGCATTGTTTAAAGTAGCTAGTGATATATTTTACATCATTTCCCATCAATTCCCATTATTAAAGTGGCTGGAGTTGAGTCAGTGTGTTGGCAGCAGCTTCTCAATGTTAGTGGTGGCTGTTTAACAGTCTGATGGCCTTGAGATAGAAGCTGTTTTTCAGTCTCTCGGTCCCAGCTTTGATGCACCTGTACTGACCTCGCCTTCTGGATGATAGCGGGGTGAACAGGCAGTGGCTCGGGTGGTTGTTGTCCTTGATGATCTTTATGGCTTTCCTGTGACATCGGGTGGTGTAGGTGTCCTAGAGGGCAGGTAGTTTGCCCCTGGTGTTAGTGTGAGTGTAGCGAAATGCTTGTGCTTCTAGTTTTGACAGCGCATTAATATCTAACAAGTAATCTAACAATTCCACAACAACTACCTAATACACACACATCTAAAGGGGTGAATGAGAATATGTACATATAAATATATAGATGAGCGATGGCCGAGCGGTATTGGCATGGTGCAATAGTTGGTATAAAATACAGTGTATACAGTTGAAGTTGTCGGAAGTGTACATACACCTTAGCCAAATACATTTAAACTCAGTTTTTCACACAATTCCTGACATTTAATCCTAGTATTCATTCCTTGTATTAGGTCAGTTAGGATCACCACTTTATTTTAAGAATGTGAAATGTCAGAATAATAGTAGAGAATGATTTATTTCAGATTTTATTTCTTTCATCACATTCCCAGTGGGTCAGAAGTTTACATACACTCAATTAGTATTTGGTAGCATTGCCTTTCAATTGCTTCCCACAGTAAGTTGGGTGCATTTTGGCCCATTCCTCCTGACAGAGCTGGTGTAACTGAGTCAGGTTTGTAGGCCTCCTTGCTCACACACGCTTTTTCAGTTCTATCCACAAATTTTGTACTTTGGAAGTATGCTTGGGGTCATTGTCCATTTGGAAGACCCATTTGCGACCAAGCTTTAACTTCCTGACTGATGTCTTGAGATGTTGCTTCAATATATCCACATAATTTTCCTGCCTCATGATGCCATCTATTTTGTGATGTGCACCAGTCCCTCCTGCAGCAAAGCACCCCAACAACATGATGCTGCCATCCCCTTCACGGTTGGGATGGTGTTCTTTGGTTTGCAAGCCCCCCCCCTCCTGACATAACAATGGTCATTATGGCCAAGTAGTTATATTTTTGTGTCATCAGACCAGAGGACATTTCTCCAAAAAGTCCGATCTTTGTCTGCATGTGCAGTTGCAAACCGTGGTCTGGCTTTTTTATGGCGGTTTTGGAGCAGTGGCTTCTTCCTTGTTGAGCGGCTTATCAGGTTATGTCAATATAGGACTCGTTTTACTGTGGATATAGATACTTGTGTACCTGTTTCCTCCAGCATCTTCACAAGGTCCTTTGCTGTTTTTCTGGGATTGATTTGCACTTCTCGCACCAAAGTACGTTCATCTCTAGGAGACAGAATGCGTCTCCTTCCTGAGCGGTATGACGGCTGTGTGGTCCCATGGTGTTTATACTTGTGTACTATTGTTTGTACAGATGAACGTGGTACCTTCAGGCATTTGGAAATAGTTCCCAATGATGAACCAGACTTGTGGAGGTCTACATTTTTATCTGAGGTCTTGGCTGATTTCTTTTGATTTTCCCATGATGTCAAGCAAAGAGGCACTGAGTTTGAAGGTAGGCCTTGAAATACATCCACAGGTACACCTCCAAATGACTCAAATGATGTCAGTTAGCCTATCAGAAGCTTCTAAAGCCATGACATCATTTTCTGGAATTTCCCAAGCTGTTTAAAGGCACAGTCAACTTAGTGTATGTAAACTTATGACCCACAAGAATTGTGATGCAGTGAATTATAAGTGAAATAATCTGTCTGTAAACTATTTTTGGAAAATTACTTGTGTCATGCACAAAGTAGATGTCCTAACCGACTTTCAAAACTATAGTTTGTTGACAAGATATTTGTGGAGTGGTTGAAAAACAAGTTTTAATGATTCCAACCTAAGTGTATGTAAACTTCTGACTTCAGATGTATATATGATATGAGTAATGTAAGATATGTAAACATTATTAAAGTAGCATTGTTTAAAGTGACAATCCATTTATTAAAGTGCCAGTGATGTAGGCAGCAGACTCTCTGAGTTAGTGATGGCTGTTTAACAGTCTGATGGCCTAGAGATGGAAGCTGTTTTTCAGTCTCTCGGTCCCAGCTTTGATGCACCTGTACTGACCTCGCCTTCTGGCTGGTAGCGGTGTGAACCTCAGAGTATTAGCCTGTTTCCACCTGCTTTACAGTCAGCTTCATACCAGACTACTAGCCTGTTGTTCCTCAGTTTCTTTCTTTATTCTGTCTGAACCAGAGGATCAGGAGTCGTGGAAGTATCACTGAGTTAGAACCAGAAGAACAGGAGTCGTGGAATTATCACTGAGTTAGAACCAGAGGAACAGGAGTTGTGGAATTATCACTGAGTTAGAACCAGAAGAACAGGAGTTGTGGAATTATCACTGAGTTAGAACCAGAGGAACAGGAGTCATGGAATTATCACTGAGTTAGAACCAGAGGAACAGGAGTTGTGGAATTATCACTGAGTTAGAACCAGAGGAACAGGAGTTGTGGAATTATCATTGAGTTAGAACCAGAAGAACAGGAGTTGTGGAATTATCACTGAGTTAGAACCAGAGGAACAGGAGTTGTGGAATTATCACTGAGTTAGAACCAGAGGAACAGGAGTCATGGAATTATCACTGAGTTAGAACCAGAAGAACAGGAGTCGTGGAATTATCACTGAGTTAGAACCAGAGGAACAGGAGTTGTGGAATTATCACTGAGTTAGAACCAGAGGAACAGGAGTTTTGGAATTATCATTGAGTTAGAACCAGAAGAACAGGAGTTGTGGAATTATCACTGAGTTAGAACCAGAGGAACAGGAGTCATGGAATTATCACTGAGTTAGAACCAGAGGAACAGGAGTCGTGGAATTATCACTGAGTTAGAACCAGAAGAACAGGAGTTGTGGAATTTTAACTGAGTTAGAACCAGAGGAACAGGAGTCGTGGAATTATCTGAGTTTCCCTCCCAATGAGGTTGAATAGTATCTGAAAGCGTAGGGGAATACAGAGCTCTACCTAATTACAGTATACAGCTGTCAACTAGACTCCACCCCTACAGCTGTCTACTAGACTCCACCCCTACAGCTGTCTACTAGACTTTACCCCTACAGCTGTCTACTAGACTCCACCCCTACAGCTGTCAACTAGACTCCACCCCTACAGCTGTCTACTAGACTCCACCCCTACAGCTGTCTACTAGACTCCACCCCTACAGCTGTCTACTAGACTCCACCCCTACAGCTGTCTACTAGACTCCACCCCTACAGCTGTCTACTAGACTCCACCCCTACAGCTGTCTACTAGACTCCACCCCTACAGCTGTCAACTAGACTCCACCCCTACAGCTGTCAACTAGATTCCACCCCTACAGCTGTCTACTAGACTCCACCCCTACAGCTGTCTACTAGACTCCACCCCTACAGCTGTCAACTAGACTCCACCCCTACAGCTGTCAACTAGATTCCACCCCTACAGCTGTCTACTAGACTCCACCCCTACAGCTGTCTACTAGACTCCACCCCTACAGCTGTCTACTAGACTCCACCCCTACAGCTGTCTACTAGACTCCACCCCTACAGCTGTCTACTAGACTCCACCCCTACAGCTGTCTACTAGACTCCACCCCTACAGCTGTCAACTAGACTCCACCCCTACAGCTGTCAACTAGACTCCACCCCTACAGCTGTCAACTAGACTCCACCCCTACAGCTGTCTACTGTGTAGCTACCATCTAGCCCTGTTCTATAGTCCATAGAAGAATTGTCAAGGACTCTTCTGGCACTGAGAAGATGAGTTGGGCATCACATCATCAATGTCTGAAATCGATCCAAGAATGAGCGATAAGAGATTGTTGAGGCGTGTATTGTACATGTTGTATTGAATGAGCGATAAGAGATTGTTGAGGCGTGTATTGTACATGTTGTATTGAAGGAGCGATAAGAGATTGTTGAGGCGTGTATTGTACATGTTGCGAACAGGAAAGAAGGCTTATTTTCTTCCTTCACTCTACTGTTGTACTATTTCTAGGAAACCAGTACTGCAAATGTTATTCTCAAACACAAACACTTTTCTCATACACACACACACACACACACACACATTCAGACCCCTTCACTTGTCCAAATGTTGTTACGTTAGACTTATTCAAAAATGTATGTAATTGTTTTTTCCTTCTGGCCAATCTACACACAATACCCCATAATGACATCACAATACCCCATAATGACAAAGCAATAACAGGTTTTTTTGAAATTTTTGCATATTAAAAATGTATAACTTAAATATCACTTTTACATAAGTATTCAGACCCTTTACTCAGTACTTTGTTGAAACACCTTCGGCAGCGATTACAGTCTTGAGTCTTCTTGGGTATGACACTACAAGCTTGACACACCTGTATTTGGGGAGTTTCTCGTGATCTCTGCAGATCCTCTCAGAGTCTGTTCAGGTCTCTCCAGAGATGTTCGATCGGGTTCAAGACCGGGCTCTGGCTGGGCCACTCAAGGACATTCAGAGACTTGTCCCAAAACCACTCTGCGTCATCTTGGCGTTGTCCTGTTGGAAGGTGAACCTTCGCCCTGTCTGAGGTCCTGAGTTCTCTAGAGCAGGATTTCATCAAGGATCTCTCTGTACTTTGGTCTGTTCATCTTTCCCTCGATCCTGACTAGTCTCCCAGTCCCTGCTGCTGAAAAACATCCCCACAGCATAATGCTGCCACCACCATGCTTCACCGTAGAGATGGTGCCAGGTTTCCTCCAGATGTGACGCTTGGCATTCAGGTCAAAGAGTTCAATCTTAGTTTCATCAGACAAGATCATTTTGTTTCTAATGGTCTGAGAGTCTTTAGGTGCCTTTAGGCAAACTCTAAACGAGCTGTCATGTGTCTTTTACTGAGGAGTGGCTTCCGTCTGGCCACTCTACTATAAAGGCCTGATTGGTGGAGTGCTGCAAATATGATTGTCCTTCTGGAAGGTTCTCCCGTCTCCACAATAGAACTCTGGAGCCCCTGGCCAAGGCCCTTCTCCTCCGATTGGTCAGTTTGGCCGGGCGGCCAAGAGTCTTGGTGGTTCCTATCTTCTTCCATTGAAGAATGATGGAGGTCGCTGTGTTCTTGGGGACCTTCAATGTTGCCTACATGTTTTTAGTACCCTTCCCCAGATCTGTGCCTCGACACAATCCTGTCTCTGAGCTCTACGGACAATTCCTTTGACCTCATGGCTTGGTTGTTGCTTTGACATCCACTGTCAACTGTGGGACCTTATATAGACAGGTGTGTGCCTTTTCCAAATCATGTCCAATCAATTTAATTTACCACAGGTGGACTCCAATCAAGTTGTAGAAACATCTCAAGGATGATCAACGGAAACAGGATGGACCTGAACTCAATTTCAAGTCTCATAGCAAAGGGTCTGAATAATTGTGTAAAAAATAAAAAATGTCTAAAATTTGTTTTGTGGAGAATGTCAAGGGGTCTGAATACTTTCCAAATGCACTGTCACACACACACACACACACACACACACACACACACACACACACACACACACACACACACACACACACACACACACACACACACACACACACACACACACACACACACACACACACACACACACACTGTTTTACACTGCTGTTCTTTATTTTCCTGTTATTATTATCTATCCTGATGTCTAGTCACTTTACCCTGCCTTCATGTACATATCTACCTCTAATACCTTATTATTATCTATCCTGATGCCTAGTCACTTTACCCTGCCTTCATGTACATATCTACCTCTAATACCTTATTATTATCTATCCTGATGCCTAGTCACTTTACCCTGCCTTCATGTACATATCTACCTCTAATACCTTATTATTATCTATCCTGATGTCTAGTCACTTTACCTTCATGTACATATCTACCTCTAATACCTTATTATTATCTATCCTGATGTCTAGTCACTTTACCCTGCCTTCATGTACATATCTACCTCTAATACCTTATTATTATCTATCCTGATGTCTAGTCACTTTACCCTGCCTTCATGTACATATCTACCTCTAATACCTTATTATTATCTATCCTGATGTCTAGTCACTTTACCCTGCCTTCATGTACATATCTACCTCAAATACCTTATTATTATCTATCCTGATGTCACTTTACCCTGCCTTCATGTACATATCTACCTCTAATACCTTATTATTATCTATCCTGATGTCTAGTCACTTTACCCTGCCTTCATGTACATATCTACCTCTAATACCTTATTATTATCTATCCTGATGTCTAGTCACTTTACCCTGCCTTCATGTACATATCTACCTCAAATACCTTATTATTATCTATCCTGATGTCTAGTCACTTTACCCTGCCTTCATGTACATATCTACCTCAAATACCTTATTATTATCTATCCTGATGTCTAGTCACTTTACCCTGCCTTCATGTACATATCTACCTCAAATACCTTATTATTATCTATCCTGATGTCTAGTCACTTTACCCTGCCTTCATGTACATATCTACCTCAAATACCTTATTATTATCTATCCTGATGTCTAGTCACTTTACCCTGCCTTCATGTACATATCTACCTCAAATACCTTATTATTATCTATCCTGATGTCTAGTCACTTTACCCTGCCTTCATGTACATATCTACCTCTAATACCTTATTATTATCTATCCTGATGTCTAGTCACTTTACCCTGCCTTCATGTACATATCTACCTCTAATACCTTATTATTATCTATCCTGATGCCTAGTCACTTTACCCTGCCTTCATGTACATATCTACCTCTAATACCTTATTATTATCTATCCTGATGCCTAGTCACTTTACCCTGCCTTCATGTACATATCTACCTCTAATACCTTATTATTATCTATCCTGATGTCTAGTCACTTTACCCTGCCTTCATGTACATATCTACCTCTAATACCTTATTATTATCTATCCTGATGTCTAGTCACTTTACCCTGGCTTCATGTACATATCTACCTCTAATACCTTATTATTATCTATCCTGATGTCTAGTCACTTTACCCTGCCTTCATGTACATATCTACCTCTAATACCTTATTATTATCTATCCTGATGTCTAGTCACTTTACCCTGGCTTCATGTACATATCTACCTCATTATTATCTATCCTGATGTCTAGTCACTTTACCCTGCCTTCATGTACATATCTACCTCTAATACCTTATTATTATCTATCCTGATGCCTAGTCACTTTACCCTGTCTTCATGTACATATCTACCTCTAATACCTTATTATGATCTATCCTGATGTCTAGTCACTTTACCCTGCCTTCATGTACATATCTACCTCTAATACCTTATTATTATCTATCCTGATGTCTAGTCACTTTACCCTGCCTTCATGTACATATCTACCTCTAATACCTTATTATTATCTATCCTGATGTCTAGTCACTTTACCCTGCCTTCATGTACATATCTACCTCTAATACCTTATTATTATCTATCCTGATGTCTAGTCACTTTACCCTGCCTTCATGTACATATCTACCTCTAATACCTTATTATTATCTATCCTGATGTCTAGTCACTTTACCCTGCCTTCATGTACATATCTACCTCTAATACCTTATTATTATCTATCCTGATGTCTAGTCACTTTACCCTGCCTTCATGTACATATCTACCTCAAATACCTTGTACCTCTGTACATTGATCTGGTACTGGTACTTCCTGTATATAGCTCCACATTGATCTGGTACTTCCTGTATATAGCTCCACATTGATCTGGTACTGGTACTTCCTGTATATAGCTCCACATTGATCTGGTACTGGTACTTCCTGTATATAGCTCCACATTGATCTGGTACTTCCTGTATATAGCTCCACATTGATCTGGTACTGGTACTTCCTGTATATAGCTCCACATTGATCTGGTACTTCCTGTATATAGCTCCACATTGATCTGGTACTTCCTGCATATAGCTCCACATTGATCTGGTACTGGTACTTCCTGTATATAGCTCCACATTGATCTGGTACTTCCTGCATATAACTCCATTCTTGTGTATTACATGTTTCTACACCAGTTGTATTCGGCCCATGTAACAAATACAATTTAAATTCAATTTGATTGGATTTTCAGACTTTTTCACAGAAGTAAACAGCGGGCGAAGACGGCGGGCATTTCCAAGACAGCGGGCGAAGACAGCGGTAAGCCCCAATTCAGGCATCAATTTTGATTCTTGACGTTTCTCTGCAGGTCTAACCTGTGGTGCGCTTGCTTCTAGCGTCTAACAGCTAATCAGCTGTGAACTACAGGAACACTTCTAAAAAGAAAACCCTGTGGCCATACCTCAGAAAACACTTTCTGTTCCCACAAAAAGACCATCAGGAGTCTTCCGTCATCAGCCCTTCTCAAGCCTCCACCTAACAGACGTCGTTCTTTTGTGACCAGCTGGCCAGGCTTCCTCAGAATGTTTTTTGATTCAAAGCCCCAATCTCCTGTTCTGCAGGAGATCAATGGGCAAACACAGAGCCAGGGACAGGGACAGACAGAGAGAGAGTTGATATTTGAAATGTCTTTATTCTTTTGGAACTTCTGTGAATATAATGTTTACTGTACATTTTTATTGTTTATTCAAATTGAGCTTATTATCTACTTCACTCGCTTTGCCAGTGTTAACATATGTTTCCCATGCCAATAAAGCCCCTTGAATTGAATTGAGAGACAGAGAGAGGCTAGTGATTACAGCTGACAGGGAGATGATCTGGTGCTTCTGTCCCCAACCAAGGAGGGCCTACAGCAGCACCTAGATCTGTCCCCAACCAAGGAGGGCCTACAGCAGCACCTAGATCTGTCCCCAACCAAGGAGTGCCTACAGCAGCACCTAAATCTGTCCCCAACCAAGGAGGGTCTACAGCAGCACCTAGATCTTCTGCACAGATTCTGTCAGACCTGGGCCCTGACATAAAATCTCAGTCAAACCAAAATAATGGTGTTCCAAAAAAGGTCCAGTTGCCAGGACCACAAATACAAATTCCATCTAGACACTGTTACCCTGGAGTGCCACAGGTAACTTCCACAAAGCTGTGAACGATCTGAGAGACAAGGCAAGAAGGGCCTTTTTCGCCATCAAAAGGAACATCAAATTCGACGTACCAATTTAGGATCTGGCAAAAAAAATACTTGAATTATGGTTGTGAGGTCTGGGTTCAGCTCACCAACCAACAATTCACAACATGGGACAAAGACCAAACTGAGAATGCAAAACACCACATAAATGCATGCAGAGCAGAATTAGGCAGATTAACTGTTATTTATTCAAATCCAGAAAATAGCCGTTAAATTCTACAACCACCTAAAAGTAAGCGATTCCCAAACCTTCAAACCCAAGAGAGTCCCCTAAGCAAGCTGGTCCTGGGGCTCGGTTCACAAACACAGACCCCACAGAGCCCCAGGACAGCAAAAGCAACACCAAATCACTATTTCACTTGCTTTGGCAATGTAAACATATGTTTCCCATGCCAATAAAACCCTTTGAAATATATTGAGAGACAGAGTGAAGCTAGTGATTACAGCAGACCCACTGGGAGACGGAGCAACAGAGTGAGACAGAGAGAGCTGGAGAGAGGAAGACAACGTCAGTGAGAGGGAGACTACGTATGAGAGACGGAGACTATGTCTGAGAGAGGCTATTTATTACAGATGACACAGAGAGGGAGAGTCTAACAGAGGGAGACTACGTCAGAGAGAGGGAGACTACGTCAGAGAGACAGAGACTATGTCTGAGAGAGGCTATTTATTACAGATGACACACAGAGAGGCAGAGTCTAACAGAGGGAGACTACGTCAGAGAGAGGGAGACTACGTCAGAGAGAGGGAGACTACGTCAGAGAGAGGGAGACTACGTCAGAGAGAGGGAGACTACGTCAGAGAGAGGGAGACTACGTCAGAGAGAGGGAGACTACGTCAGAGAGAGGGAGACTATGTCTGAGAGAGGGAGACTATGTCTGAGAGAGGGAGACTACGTCTGAGAGAGGGAGACGACGTCTGAGAGAGGGAGACGAAGTCTGAGAGAGGGAGACTACGTCTGAGAGAGACTGAGAAAGGCTAGTGATTACAACTGACACACTGAGAGTGAGTAGTGTCTTCCAGGGAGTGACTAGTGTCCTCCACAGAGTGAGCAGTGTCCTCCACAGAGTGACTAGTGTCCTCCGCAGAGTGACTAGTGTCCTCCGCAGAGTGACTAGTGTCCTCCGCAGAGTGACTAGTGTCCTCCGCAGAGAGACTAGTGTCCTCCGCAGAGCGACTAGTGTCCTCCGCAGAGCGACTAGTGTCCTCCGCAGAGCGACTAGTGTCCTCCGCAGAGCGACTAGTGTCCTCCGCAGAGCGAGTCGTGTCCTCCGCAGAGCGACTAGTGTCCTCCGCAGAGCGACTAGTGTCCTCCGCAGAGCGAGTCGTGTCCTCCGCAGAGCGACTAGTGTCCTCCGCAGAGCGACTAGTGTCCTCCGCAGAGCGACTAGTGTCCTCCGCAGAGCGACTAGTGTCCTCCAAGAAGGAACAACCAGGCCCTCTTTGTGTGTAATTTTAGCTTTGGAGTCTATAGTCATGCCTGCTCAGGATGTGATGAACGACAAACTGACACACAAACTACACAAACTGCACAAACCACACGCACACACAAACTACACAAACCACACGCGCACACAAACTACACAAACCACACAAAACACATGCACACACAAACTACACAAACCACACGCACACAGACTACACAAACCACACAAACCACACTCGCACACAAACTACACAAACCACACACACACAGACTACACAAACCACACACACACAGACAAATTGCCCCCTAATCGTTATCAACCACCTGCGTGATGGGGGAGAAAGTCTGTATAACGGGTATGAGGTATGAGCAGCAGACTAGGGCAGTTTAGTAGGGCTGTGTTTAGACTGTAGGGCTGTGTTTAGACTGTAGTCTGTGTTTAGACTGTAGGGATGTGTTTAGACTGTAGGGCTGTGTTTAGACTGTAGGGCTGTGTTTAGACTGTAGGGCTGTGTTTAGACTGTAGGGCTGTGTTTAGACTGTAGGGCTGTGTTTAGTGGGGCTGTGTTTAGACTGTAGGGCTGTGTTTAGTGGGGCTGTGTTTAGTAGGGCTGTGTTTAGTAGGGCTGTGTTTAGAATGTAGGGCTGTGTTTAGACTGTAGGGCTGTGTTGACAGTACTCTGATAGACTAGGTGTGTTGACAGTACTCTGATAGACTAGGTGTGTTGACAGTACTCTGATAGACTAGGTGTGTTGACAGTACTCTGATAGACTAGGTGTGTTGACAGTACTCTGATAGACTAGGTGTGTTGACAGTACTCTGATAGACTAGGTGTGTTGACAGTACTCTGATAGACTAGGTGTGTTTACTCAGCGGTATGCTGACAGTACTCTGATAGACTAGGTGTGTTGACAGTACTCTGATAGACTAGGTGTGTTGACAGTACTCTAATAGACTAGGTGTGTTGACAGTACTCTGATAGACTAGGTGTGTTGACAGTACTCTGATAGACTAGGTGTGTTGACAGTACTCTAATAGACTAGGTGTGTTTACTCAGCGGTGTGTTGACAGTACTCTGATAGACTAGGTGTGTTGACAGTACTCTGATAGACTAGGTGTGTTGACAGTACTCTGATAGACTAGGTGTGTTGACAGTACTCTGATAGACTAGGTGTGTTGACAGTCCTCTGATAGACTAGGTGTGTTGACAGTACTCTGATAGACTAGGTGTGTTGACAGTACTCTGATAGACTAGGTGTGTTGACAGTACTCTGATAGACTAGGTGTGTTGACAGTACTCTGATAGACTAGGTGTGTTGACAGTACTCTAATAGACTAGGTGTGTTGACAGTACTCTGATAGACTAGGTGTGTTGACAGTACTCTAATAGACTAGGTGTGTTGACAGTACTCTAATAGACTAGGTGTGTTGACAGTACTCTGATAGACTAGGTGTGTTTACTCAGCGGTGTGTTGACAGTACTCTGATAGACTAGGTGTGTTGACAGTACTCTGATAGACTAGGTGTGTTGACAGTACTCTGATAGACTAGGTGTGTTTACAGTACTCTGATAGACTAGGTGTGTTGACAGTACTCTGATAGACTAGGTGTGTTGACAGTACTCTGATAGACTAGGTGTGTTGACAGTACTCTGATAGACTAGGTGTGTTTACTCAGTGGTGTGTTGACAGTCCTCTGATAGACTAGGTGTATTGACAGTACTCTGATAGACTAGGTGTGTTGACAGTACTCTGATAGACTAGGTGTGTTGACAGTACTCTGATAGACTAGGTGTGTTGACAGTACTCTGATAGACTAGGTGTGTTGACAGTACTCTGATAGACTAGGTGTGTTGACAGTACTCTGATAGACTAGGTGTGTTGACAGTCCTCTGATAGACTAGGTGTGTTGACAGTACTCTGATAGACTAGGTGTGTTGACAGTACTCTGATAGACTAGGTGTGTTGACAGTACTCTGATAGACTAGTTGTGTTGACAGTACTCTGATAGACTATGTGTGTTGACAGTACTCTGACAGACTAGGTGTGTTTACTCAGTGGTGTGTTGACAGTACTCTGACAGACTAGGTGTGTTGACAGTACTCTGATAGACTATGTGTGTTGACAGTACTCTGACAGACTAGGTGTGTTTACTCAGCGGTGTGTTGACAGTACCTTGATAGACTAGGTGTGTTGACAGTACTCTGATAGACTAGGTGTGTTGACAGTACTCTGATAGACTAGGTGTGTTGACAGTACTCTGATAGACTAGGTGTGTTGACAGTACTCTGATAGACTAGGTGTGTTGACAGTACTCTGATAGACTAGGTGTGTTTCCTCAGCGGTGTGTTGACAGTACTCTGATAGACTAGGTGTGTTGACAGTACTCTGATAGACTAGGTGTGTTGACAGTACTCTGATAGACTAGGTGTGTTGACAGTACTCTAATAGACTAGGTGTGTTTACTCAGCGGTGTGTTGACAGTACTCTGATAGACTAGGTGTGTTGACAGTACTCTGATAGACTAGGTGTGTTGACAGTACTCTGATAGACTAGGTGTGTTGACAGTACTCTGATAGACTAGGTGTGTTGACAGTCCTCTGATAGACTAGGTGTGTTGACAGTACTCTGATAGACTAGGTGTGTTGACAGTACTCTGATAGACTAGGTGTGTTGACAGTACTCTGATAGACTAGGTGTGTTGACAGTACTCTGATAGACTAGGTGTGTTGACAGTACTCTAATAGACTAGGTGTGTTGACAGTACTCTGATAGACTAGGTGTGTTGACAGTACTCTAATAGACTAGGTGTGTTGACAGTACTCTAATAGACTAGGTGTGTTGACAGTACTCTGATAGACTAGGTGTGTTGACAGTACTCTAATAGACTAGGTGTGTTTACTCAGCGGTGTGTTGACAGTACTCTGATAGACTAGGTGTGTTGACAGTACTCTGATAGACTAGGTGTGTTTACAGTACTCTGATAGACTAGGTGTGTTGACAGTACTCTGATAGACTAGGTGTGTTGACAGTACTCTGATAGACTAGGTGTGTTGACAGTACTCTGATAGACTAGGTGTGTTTACTCAGTGGTGTGTTGACAGTCCTCTGATAGACTAGGTGTATTGACAGTACTCTGATAGACTAGGTGTGTTGACAGTACTCTGATAGACTAGGTGTGTTGACAGTACTCTGATAGACTAGGTGTGTTGACAGTACTCTGATAGACTAGGTGTGTTGACAGTACTCTGATAGACTAGGTGTGTTGACAGTACTCTGATAGACTAGGTGTGTTGACAGTCCTCTGATAGACTAGGTGTGTTGACAGTACTCTGATAGACTAGGTGTGTTGACAGTACTCTGATAGACTAGGTGTGTTGACAGTACTCTACGGTCACAAGACGCAGGCCTCCTAATTGTCCCTAGAATTTTTAAGCAAACAGCTGGAGGCAGGGCTTTCTCCTATAGAGCTCCATTTTTATGGAACGGTCTGCCTACCCATGTCAGAGACGCAAACTCGGTCTCAACCTTTAAGTCTCTACTGAAGACTCATCTCTTCAGTGGGTCATATGATTGAGTGTAGTCTGGCCCAGGAGTGGGAGGGTGAACGGAAAGGCTCTGGAGCAACGAACCGCCCTTGCTGTCTCTGCCTGGCCGGTTCCCCTCTTTCCACTGGGATTCTCTGCCTCTAACCCTATTACAGGGGCTGAGTCACTGGCTTTACTGGGGCTCTCTCATGCCGTCCCTGGAGGGGGTGCGTCACCTGAGTGGGTTGAGTCACTGATGTGGTCATCCTGTCTGGGTTGGCGCCCCCCCCCCCCCCTTGGGTTGTGCCGTGGCGGAGGTCTTTGTGGGCTATACTCAGCCTTGTCTCAGGATGGTAAGTTGGTGGTTGAAGATATCCCTCTAGTGTTGTGGGGGCTGTGCTTTGGCAAAGTGGGTGGGGTTATATCCTTCCTGTTTGGCCCTGTCCGGGGGTGTCCTCGGATGGGGCCACAGTGTCTCCTGACCCCTCCTGTCTCAGCCTCCAGTATTTATGCTGCAGTAGTTTATGTGTCGGGGGGCTAGGGTCAGTTTGTTATATCTGGAGTACTTCTCCTGTCCTATTCGGTGTCCTGTGTGAATCTAAGTGTGCGTTCTCTAATTCTCTCCTTCTCTCTTTCTCTCTCTCGGAGGACCTGAGCCCTAGGACCATGCCCCAGGACTACCTGACATGATGACTCCTTGCTGTCCCCAGTCCACCTGGCTGTGCTGCTGCTCCAGTTTCAACTGACCTGAGCCATAGGACCATGCCCCAGGAATACCTGACATGATGACTCCTTGCTGTCCCCAGTCCACCTGACTGTGCTGCTGCTCCAGTTTCAACTATTCTGCCTTATTATAATTCGACCATGCTGGTCATTTATGAACATTTGAACATCTTGACCATGTTTTGTTATAATCTCCACCCGGCACAGCCAGAAGAGGACTGGCCACCCCACATAGCCTGGTTCCTCTCTAGGTTTCTTCCTAGGTTTTGGCCTTTCTAGGGAGTTTTTCCTAGCCACCGTGCTTCTACACCTGCATTGTTTGGGGTTTAAGGCTGGGCTTCTGTACAGCACTTTGAGATATCAGCTGATGTACGAAGGGCTATATAATTTTTTTTGATTTGATTTGATTTGATTTACTCTGATAGACTAGTTGTGTTGACAGTACTCTGATAGACTATGTGTGTTGACAGTACTCTGACAGACTAGGTGTGTTTACTCAGCGGTGTGTTGACAGTACTCTGATAGACTAGGTGTGTTGACAGTACTCTGATAGACTAGGTGTGTTGACAGTACTCTGATAGACTAGGTGTGTTGACAGTCCTCTGATAGACTAGGTGTGTTGACAGTACTCTGATAGACTATGTGTGTTGACAGTACTCTGACAGACTAGGTGTGTTTACTCAGTGGTGTGTTGACAGTACTCTGACAGACTAGGTGTGTTGACAGTACTCTGATAGACTAGGTGTGTTGACAGTACTCTGATAGACTAGGTGTGTTTACTCAGCGGTATGCTGACAGTACTCTGATAGACTAGGTGTGTTGACAGTACTCTAATAGACTAGGTGTGTTGACAGTACTCTGATAGACTAGGTGTGTTGACAGTACTCTGATAGACTAGGTGTGTTGACAGTACTCTAATAGACTAGGTGTGTTGACAGTACTCTAATAGACTAGGTGTGTTGACAGTACTCTGATAGACTAGGTGTGTTGACAGTACTCTGATAGACTAGGTGTGTTGACAGTACTCTGATAGACTAGGTGTGTTGACAGTACTCTGATAGACTAGGTGTGTTTACTCAGCGGTGTGTTGACAGTACTCTGATAGACTAGGTGTGTTGACAGTACTCTGATAGACTAGGTGTGTTGACAGTACTCTGATAGACTAGGTGTGTTGACAGTACTCTGATAGACTAGGTGTGTTGACAGTACTCTGAGTACTAGGTGTGTTGACAGTACTCTGATAGACTAGGTGTGTTGACAGTACTCTGATAGACTAGGTGTGTTGACAGTACTCTGATAGACTAGGTGTGTTGACAGTACTCTGATAGACTAGGTGTGTTGACAGTACTCTGATAGACTAGGTGTGTTGACAGTACTCTGATAGACTAGGTGTGTTTACTCAGTGGTGTGTTGACAGTACTCTGATAGACTAGGTGTGTTGACAGTACTCTGATAGACTAGGTGTGTTGACAGTACTCTGATAGACTAGGTGTGTTGAAAGTACTCTGATAGACTAGGTGTGTTTACTCAGTGGTGTGTTGACAGTACTCTGATAGACTAGGTGTATTGACAGTACTCTGATAGACTAGGTGTGTTGACAGTACTCTGATAGACTATGTGTGTTGACAGTACTCTGACAGACTAGGTGTGTTTACTCAGTGGTGTGTTGACAGTACTCTGATAGACTAGGTGTATTGACAGTACTCTGATAGACTAGGTGTGTTGACAGTACTCTGATAGACTATGTGTGTTGACAGTACTCTGACAGACTAGGTGTGTTTACTCAGCGGTGTGTTGACAGTACCTTGATAGACTAGGTGTGTTGACAGTACTCTGATAGACTAGGTGTGTTGACAGTACCTTGATAGACTAGGTGTGTTTACTCAGTGTTGTGTTGACAGAACTCTGATAGACTAGGTGTGTTGACAGTACTCTGATAGACTAGGTGTGTTGACAGTACTCTGATAGACTAGGTGTGTTGACAGTACTCTGATAGACTAGGTGTGTTGACAGTACTCTGATAGACTAGGTGTGTTGACAGTCCTCTGATAGACTAGGTGTGTTGACAGTACTCTGATAGACTAGGTGTGTTGACAGTACTCTGATAGACTAGGTGTGTTTACTCATTGGTGTATTGACAGTACTCTGATAGACTAGGTGTGTTGACAGTACTCTGATAGACTAGGTGTGTTGACAGTACTCTGATAGACAGTACTCTGATAGACTAGGTGTGTTGACTAGGTGTGTTGACAGTACTCTGATAGACTAGGTGTGTTGACAGTACTCTGATAGACTAGGTGTGTTGACAGTCCTCTGATAGACTAGGTGTGTTGACAGTACTCTGATAGACTAGGTGTGTTGACAGTACTCTGATAGACTAGGTGTGTTGACAGTACTCTGATAGACTAGGTGTGTTGACAGTACTCTGATAGACTAGGTGTGTTTACTCAGCGGTGTGTTGACAGTACTCTGATAGACTAGGTGTGTTGACAGTACTCTGATAGACTAGGTGTGTTGACAGTACTCTGATAGACTAGGTGTGTTGACAGTACTCTGATAGACTAGGTGTGTTGACAGTACTCTGATAGACTAGGTGTGTTGACAGTACTCTGATAGACTAGGTGTGTTGACAGTACTCTGATAGACTAGGTGTGTTGACAGTACTCTGATAGACTAGGTGTGTTGACAGTACTCTGATAGACTAGGTGTGTTGACAGTACTCTGATAGACTAGGTGTGTTTACTCAGTGGTGTGTTGACAGTACTCTGATAGACTAGGTGTGTTGACAGTACTCTGATAGACTAGGTGTGTTGACAGTACTACAGTACTCTGATAGACTAGGTGTGTTGACAGTACTCTGATAGACTAGGTGTGTTGACAGTACTCTGATAGACTAGGTGTGTTGAAAGTACTCTGATAGACTAGGTGTGTTTACTCAGTGGTGTGTTGACAGTACTCTGATAGACTACTATGTGTGTTGACAGTACTCTGACTAGGTGTGTTTACTCAGTGGTGTGTTGACAGTACTCTGATAGACTAGATAGTACTACTCTGATAGACTAGGTGTGTTTACTCAGTGGTGTGTTGACAGAACTCTGATAGACTAGGTGTGTTGACAGTACTCTGATAGACTAGGTGTGTTTACTCAGTGGTGTGTTGACAGTACTCTGATAGACTAGGTGTGTTGACAGTACTCTGATAGACTAGGTGTGTTGACAGTACTCTGATAGACTAGGTGTGTTGACAGTACTCTGATAGACTAGGTGTGTTTACTCAGTGGTGTGTTGACAGTACTCTGATAGACTAGGTGTGTTGACAGTACTCTGATAGACTAGGTGTGTTGACAGTACCTTGATAGACTAGGTGTGTTTACTCAGTGTTGTGTTGACAGAACTCTGATAGACTAGGTGTGTTGACAGTACTCTGATAGACTAGGTGTGTTGACAGTACTCTGATAGACTAGGTGTGTTTACTCAGTGTTGTGTTGACAGAACTCAGTACTGTTATTTATTTTATATAGTGCACTATGTAGGAAACAGTGTATCACGTGGGATAGAACATAGCTTTGTGTGGTGGTAAGTTAAAACTCACCAACAACACTGGAGTTTTCACTTTTCACTGTGAAACTCAATTCATAAACATTGCTAATTTACATGACATCATTTGATCTATCAGGAAGACACAAAACGTTCCACTTATCATTAAGCCCATTACAGCTCGTTATCAATGCATCTGGAGGGGTATTATTTAATTTAACAGGGTGGACAATGTGCCTTACTGGGGGGGGGGGGGTTTAAGCATTTGTTGTTCTCTCTTCTAATGTCTTGCTCCTGAGCTGCGCCTTCCAACTCATTATCATTAGTCACAGTGTCCCTCGTCTTTAGTAGTTTCCCCACCCGTAGGGTGACGCTTCAAAGTGTCTCTTTAATTTTGGTAAGCCGTGTATAAAATTATGCAAATATTGCAAGAATAAGATTTAGTTGGGTAATTTTATTTTTAACATCTGTGCTTATAAAGTAATATTATGCCGTGTAGTGGAATCAGAAGAACATGAGCTCTGATGTGACCCACCGAACATCAGAAAAGGACTGAACTTCAAGTCATTTACATAACGTTAACACTGTTTGGGATCATTCCTGCATCTGTGTTGGGTAGAGGTGAAAGGGAGGTAGTGTAGAGAGAGTGTGTGTTGTGCGCAAACTATATGTCCTTCAAAGCAGGAAGTAGTGGAGTGTGTGTGTGGTGTCCTTTATAGGGCTGGAACGAAGCAGAGGGTGACTGAGTGGTCAACTAGGGCTGTATGTATGTTGGTCACTGTTAAGGAAGTAGTGAACGCGGGGACTGAGTAGTTGTGCTTGTTTTGTGGCTTCATGCCCGTCTAAGGAAGTAGCCCAGTGTAGGGTGGAGTGTGTAGCTGGTTCTGTTCTTCGTTGTGGTTGGAGGAACTACTGTGGAGGGTGTGCGAGTGTACCATTGGTGTTTCTGGTTCTGTTTGTCCTTCACGGCGGTCCATAGGGCTCTGAGGAAGTACTGTATTTGTCCTTTACCATCAGCCCTCCAGAACTCTGTCCTTCTTCAGAAGCAGCTTCAGACGTTAAAGCCCTGAGACTGAAGAACTGTGGTTAACGAGAGAGTAGATAGCAGGATGTGGTTAACGAGAGAGCAGAAAGCAGGATGTGGTTAACGAGAGAGCAGAAAGCAGGATGTGGTTAACGAGAGAGCAGATAGCAGGATGTGGTTAACGAGAGAGCAGATAGCAGGATGTGGTTAACGAGAGAGCAGAAAGCAGGATGTGGTTAACGAGAGAGCAGAAAGCAGGATGTGGTTAACGAGAGAGCAGATAGCAGGATGTGGTTACCGAGAGAGCAGAAAGCAGGATGTGGTTAACGAGAGAGCAGAAAGCAGGATGTGGTTACCGAGAGAGCAGAAAGCAGGATGTGGTTAACGAGAGAGCAGATAGCAGGATGTGGTTAACGAGAGAGCAGATAGCAGGATGTGGTTAACGAGAGAGCAGATAGCAGGATGTGGTTAACGAGAGAGCAGAAAGCAGGATGTGGTTACCGAGAGAGCAGAAAGCAGGATGTGGTTAACGAGAGAGCAGAAAGCAGAATGTGGTTAACGAGAGAGCAGAAAGCAGGATGTGGTTAACGAGAGAGCAGAAAGCAGGATGTGGTTAACGAGAGAGCAGAAAGCAGGATGTGGTTAACGAGAGAGCAGAAAGCAGGATGTGGTTAACGAGAGAGCAGATAACAGACATCATTTACAGATAGCCAGGGACACACTCCAACACTCAGACATCATTTACAGATAGCCAGGGGAACACTCCAACACTCAGACATCATTTACAGATAGCAAGGGGAACACTCCAACACTCAGACATCATTTACAGATAACCAGGGGACACTCCATCACTCAGACATAATTTACAGACATCCAGGGGACACTCCAACACTCAGACATGATTTACAGATATCCAGGGGCACACTCCAACACTCAGACATCATTTACAGATATCCAGTGGAACACTCCAACACTCAGACATCATTTACAGATAGCCAGGGGCACACTCCAACACTCAGACATCATTTACAGACATCCAGGGGCACACTCCATCAATCAGACATCATTTACAGATAGCCAGGGGAACACTCCAACACTCAGACATCATTTGCAGATAGCCAGGGGAACACTCAGACATCATTTACAGATAGCAAGGGGAACACTCCAACACTCAGACATCATTTACAGATAACCAGGGGACACTCCATCACTCAGACATAATTTACAGACATCCAGGGGACACTCCAACACTCAGACATGATTTACAGATATCCAGGGGCACACTCCAACACTCAGACATCATTTACAGATATCCAGTGGAACACTCCAACACTCAGACATCATTTACAGATAGCCAGGGGCACACTCCAACACTCAGACATCATTTACAGACATCCAGGGGCACACTCCATCAATCAGACATCATTTACAGATAGCCAGGGGAACACTCCAACACTCAGACATCATTTGCAGATAGCCAGGGGAACACTCAGACATCATTTACAGATAGCCAGGGGAACACTCAGACATCATTTACAGATAGCCAGGGGAACACTCCAACAATCAGTCAGGAAGTTAAAGCTTAGTCGCAAATGGGTCTTCCAAATGGACAATGACCCCAAGCACACTTCCAAAGTTGTGGTATATACAAGGAATTTTTACTGGGATTAAATGTCAGGAATTGTGAAAAACTGAGTTTAAATGTATTTGGCTAAGGTGTATGTAAACTTCCGACTTCAACTGTATAGAAACACATAGAGACACCAATCAACATCTATTCAGGTTGATAATAGTTATATTATAAATAAAGGTTAAAAAAATATATCATCATCATCACCAGCGACCACAAGAGCAGTATGATTGAAGTACATCATTGAGGCTTTTCTCCTCTGTTCCTCCTCCTCATTCTCTCCTCATTTCCTCCTTCTCTCCTCCTCATCTCCTCCTCCTCTCCTCCTTCTCTCATCTCCTCTCCTCATTGTCTCTTCCTCTCCTCCTCCTCTCCCTTTCTCCTCCTTTTCTCCTCCTCTTCTCCTCATTCTCTCTATGTCTCCTCCTCTCCTCTTCCTGTCCTCCTTCTCTCATCTCCTCTCCTCATTCTCTCTTCCTCTCCTCCTCTCCTTTTCTCCTCCTTCTCTCCTCCTCTCCTCCTCATTCGCTCTCTGTCTCCTCCTCTACTCTTTCTGTCCTCCTTCTCTCATCTCCTCTCCTCATTGTCTCTTCCTCTCCTCCTCCTCTCCCTTTCTCCTCCTTCTCTCCTCCTCTTCTCCTCATTCTCTCTATGTCTCCTCCTCTCCTCTTCCTGTCCTCCTTCTCTCATCTCCTCTCCTCATTGTCTCTTCCTCTCCCCCTCCTCTCCTTTTATCCTTCTTCTCTCCTCTCTCCACCTTCTCCCCCATCCCTTCCCCTTGTCCTCCACTCCTCCTTTCCTCCTTTCCTCATCCTTCTCTACTCCTTCTCTCCACCTTCTCATCTCATCCTCCTCCCATCCTCCTGTCACCCTCCTCTCTACTCTCCTCCTTCTCTCCTCATCCTCTCATCCTCATCTTTTCTCTCCTCCTGCTCTCCTCCTCTCTCCTCTTCTCCTCCTCCTCTCCTCATCTCTCCTCCTCTCCTCCTTTTCTCCTCTTCCTCTCTCCTCCCCTCCCATCTCTCCTCTTCTTCTATTCTTCCTGTCCTCCTCCTTCTCTGCTCTCTCTCCTACTCTCCACCTACTCTCCTCCTTCTCATCTCCTCTTCTCCTCCTTCTCCTCTCCTCCTTCTCCCTGTCCTCCTTCTCTCCCCATATCTCCTCCCTTTCTCCTTCTCCCCTCTCCTCCTCTCCTCCTCCTCTTTCTTCTCTCCTCCTTCTCTCCTCCTTCCCTCCTTCGCTACTTTCCTACTCTCCTCTCCTTCTCCCCTCCTTCTCTGCTCCACCTCTCCTTCATCTCCTTCTCTCCTCCTCCCTTCCATCTCTACTCTCCTCCTCTCCTTCTCCCCTCCTTCTCTACTCTCCTCCTCTCCTCTCCTGTCATCCTTCTCTCCTCCTCTTCTACTTTCCTCATCTTTCTCTCATCCTCCTCTCCACCTTCTCTTCTCCTTCTCATCTCCTCTTCTCCTCCTTCTCTACTCCTCCTCTCCTCCTCGCCCCTCTTTCTCTCCTCTCCTCCTCCCCTCCTCTTTCTCTTTTCCTCCTCTCCTCCATCTTCTCTCCCAGTCTCTCTTCTTCCTGTCCTTCTTCTCTCCTCCTCTTCTCCTTTCCTCATCATTCTCTCATCCTCTCCTCCTTCTCATCTCCTCTTTTCCTCATCTCCTCCTCCACTCCTCCTTCTCTCCTCATCTCCTCCTTCTCTTCTCCGTCTCCCTGTCCTCCTTTTCTCCTCATTGTTCTCTCCGTGTCTCTCCTGTTCCTGTCCTCCTTCTCTCCATTCCTCCTCCTCTCCTCCTCTGTCTCTCCTCATCCTCTCCTCCTTTCCTCCTTCTCTCCCATCTCTCCTCCTCTTCCTCTCCTCCTTCTCTCCCATCTCTCCTCCTCTTCCTCTCCTCCTTCTCTCCCATCTCCACTCCTCCTTCTCTCATCCTCCTCTCCACTTTCTCTCCTTTTCTTCTCCTCCTCCTTCTCTCCTCTTTTTCTTCTTCTTCTCTCTTCCTCTCCTCCTCCTCTCCTCCTTCTCTCCTCCTTTCTTCCTTTCTCTCTTCCTCTCCTCCTCTCCTCCTCCTCTCCCCTTTCTCTCCTCCTTTCTTCCTTTCTCTCTCTCTCTCCATCTAACTCCACATGTAGATAGTTAATTTATTCTCGGTCACATCGCTCTCTTGT